>NC_066522.1:255801-300801 GCF_024679095.1 Eriocheir sinensis | reverse complement strand
TGTCCAAAACAGTAAATTCACAAGTTTTCACTTTACACTCTCTATCTTACTCACCATGCCCTGTAGCGGGCGAGTCCCCGCTAAAATAGTTACCAGTGACTTTAAGAACCACAGACTCAATTAGTGTATTTTCATTGTCGCTGTCCTTGTCTCCCTGTGTCTTGTGTGTCTTCAATGTTTGTCTCTCTTGTTACTCGTTTATCTTTGACTGTCCGTCCATGTCCTCCTGTTGTCCACTTCTACACATTGTTTACTACATACACCAACACATAAATGTTACCTACACAGTACAACATTCACACACACGCATATACACACACACATGTTTCCTATGTGTCTCGTTTGTGCCCATGAACTGTGTATGTTTTTATGAATAAAGTAACCCTGTCGGATATTGACTTTCACTATCCGTGAACCAATTAGTGAACACACGCTACCGCCAACAATTGGTGACCCTGCAGTGTTGCTATGGTTCAAGGTGGCTTTCAAGCGGTGCCGTTTTTAGGGTACTTTCTCCCAAAGTGGAGGACCTGGGCAGGGTAACTTGTCCATTCGTCCGCCCTCTCCTGGGGCAATAAACCTCACACCGCTCGGGGTTCGTGAGGTTGAGCCCCAGGTCAGGAGAAACATTACGCCCTTATGGCGTAGTTGCCACCTTCAGGGTTTGTCCCCCGCCCTCCCCCAGGCACCCTCTGTGCCCTCCTCCAGGCGCCTTCTGCGCCTCCTCCAGGCACCCTCTGTGCCTCCTCCAGGCACCCTCTGTGCCTCCTCCAAGCACCCTCTGTGCCCCGTCCCCAGGCGCCTTCTGCGCCTCCTCCAGGTACCTTCAGCGCCTCCTCCAGGCACCATTTGTGCCCCCCCTCCAGGTACCTTCTGTGCCCCCTGTTGCTCCTTCCAGCGCTCACCAACCCACCCACCCCCACCCCTCCCTGCCCTCCCGCTGGTACGGTGACTGAGACACGCACACCGTGTGGCACTACACAGACTCGGTGAACACTTAAACACAGTGCGACACATTACTGAGGCACACAGTGCCACACACTCAGTGTATACGCCACCACACGCCAAACACAGACTCAGTGAGACAAGTACACTGTGACACCCTACTGGGATTACTAGCTTCCCCCTGGATTTACCACCGCCCTCTTGGATTACCCTACACCTGTGGATCCTTATGTACAGTGCAGTGTGGCCATCAACAGTTTAGTGCAGTGAGTTCCCATCAACAGTCAGTGTCACAATGCCTACTAAGCGTGCTTTGTTGTGTTCCAGTGCGTTCTTGGACACTGTGGTTCGCTCCCTGAGCCACTGAGGCCCATTGCACGCGCCGGCGCCAATAATACGCAGTTCGACGCTCTCACGGACTGCCGAGGGCCCTGGCACGCCGACAGCTAGCGCTTTCACACGTAGTTCTTTCGACGCTCTCACGGACTGCCGAGGCCCATGGGAAGCTGGCAGCTACCGCCTTCACACGCAGTTCCCTCGACGCTCTCTCGGACTGCCGTGGCCCCTGGCCCGTTTTACGCCAGCGCCCTTGTCAATCTGCTCCACACCGTTCACCTTCATCATGACTGACGACACCGACTCTTCCGCTGCGGCGGCGGCGTCCTTCAAAGCGCCGCCTCTCTGCTCACAGGACCCGACTATGTGGTTCGCGATTTTGGAGTGCGGATTCAAGACTTCCAAAATTACTAACAGCCTTACTCAATTCACTCACGCTGTTAGCCTCCTGCCCGCCGATGTCCTCCCACAAGTCTCCGACGTTATCGCCTCAGTCTCCAACTCCGACCATGCCTATGAAGACCTGAAGACTGCCCTACCCCAACTCCTTCAGTTCTCTGTCGCCACCCGCTTTCCGTGTACTTATCTCTATTCTCCAAGGAAGAGCTGGGTAACGAGAAACCGACAGACCTCCTACGCCGCATGAAGCAGCTGCTCGGCGACAAGTACCAGTCTTACGACCCCGACTTGTTCAAACAGCTGTTTTACTAACATCTGCCCCCTGCTGTCCAGCGCAGCCTCTTCAGCGTTAAGGACGACCTGGAGCCAGACGCCATCGCAGAGTTAGCAGACGAATTCATGACGACTCTACCTGGACCGATAGCTTTTTCAGTGTCTTCCGTCGCTTCCCAGGGGACCACTCAATTTGACGAACTCGTTAAACAAGTCTCCCTGCTCGCGACGAAGGTCACATCTCTTGAAAAGCGGCTAGACCGCCACCGCTCTCGCTCCCCCACTCCTCACCGACGCCAGCGCCGCTCCCGTTCGAGGAGCCCAGGACTCTGTTGGTACCACTACAACCTCGGCGAGAAAGCCACGAGGTGTACCACCCCGTGCACTTACAAGGCGTCAAACTCCAAGGGCGAGCATTAGTGCAGCATAGCGCTCGTCAACAACCCTCAGCGCTGCTCCACCTTCATAACTGCCGTTCCAACACCAAGTTCCTGATTGACACCGGCGCTGACGTCACTATTATCACAGCAACCGCCAGTCAGCGAATTCTACCTCCACTCTTGCACCTGTACGCCTCCAACGGTACCAAAATACCTGTCTACACGCGACACACCATGCAAGTGGACCTTTACCTACGACGTTGCTTCGAATGGACCTTCTACGTCGGGAATGTCTCGCAGGCAATCCTCGGAGCAGACTTCCTAAGGCACTTCAACCTCTTAGTCGACGTCAAAGGACGGAGATTGGTTGACCCGCTCACCTCCATCTTCTCTAAAGGCTGGTTTACACGGACGACAGTTTTGCCACGACATGCCACGACAAATGTCGTGACACAAGCTGGGCACGAGAAGGCCACGAGAAAAGTTGTCGCGCATCTATCGTGCCCTTGTCGTGCACGCCCCGTGCAGGTCGCGACAATTGCTTTTACACACACGAAAACGGGCCACGACAAGGGGCACGAGGGGCGTTTCAGGTGGCACGAGGCTGCCACGACAGTTCATCTTCTGCCACGACGGGCCACGGGGCGCCACGAGGTGTCGTGCCCTTGTCGTGAAGGGGCTACGAGGTGGCACGACAGAATGGGCACGACAGATTTAACATTTTTCTCGTGGCACTGTCGTGACCAAATATTGAGCATGTTCAAAATTTTTCGGGTTGTCGCGACAAGGCCGCGGGGTGGCACAACAAAGTCACGAGGAGTCCACGGGCTGCCACGACAGTTGTATTTACACGGACACGAGGTGGCACGACATTTTGTCGTGGCATATCGTGGCAAAACTGTCGTCCGTGTAAACCAGCCTTTATGCACAACCAGCACCAGGCGACAGCTCGCAACTCGCCATCGCTCACAAGGACCACCAGTTCGCTGCCCTGCTCAAGTCCTTCCCCACGCTGACACAGCCCTATTCAGCCAGCGTGCCCGTCAAACACCACGTCACGCATCACGTCGAGACTGCAGGACCTCCAGTAAACGCCAAGGCACGTCGCTTAGCTCCTGAACGCTACCGTCAGGTCAAGGCCGAGTTCAAGTCTCTGTTGCGTCAAGGTATTGTACGGCCCAGCAGCAGCAACTGGTCATCAGCCCTCCACGTCGTCCCCAAGAATAATAATAATAATAATAATAATAATAATAATAATAATAATAATAATAATAGGTTTATTAATGTAAGGCAGCCGTCAGGCTGAAAATATACAAATTAAATTAAAAATACAAGAATCTAATAGTAAATAGGCTACACTAGAGGGAGGGAGAGGGTGGGGGGTGGTTTGGGAGAGCTAAAAATAGAGACATAAGGGAGAGGGAGGGTGGTGTGAAGGGGGAACTTAGAGGGGTAGCGGCAAGGTGCTAAACTCCACCGCGGCCCTTTGGGTATGACTGTCACTGGGCATTGTTTATCATCTGCACCATCGCGGGCACTGCGCTACGTTTGTAACGGTCGGTTCGCGGCGCCCTGAAGGGGTTGAGTTTGTTGTGGTGTCTGGTGAAGCGGGTGGGAGGAGGCGGGTCGGGGGGCAGAAGGTGGCGAAGGCGAGGATGGTGAAGCAGGGAGATTCCGAATTTTCTGAGGGCGTCCTGGATTCTGTCAGAGAGCCTCGGGAGACTCAGGGTGGCCAGGGCATTGTCGTAGGTGCGGTAGTCAGGGCCTAAAATGACCCTGAATGCCCTCTTTTGAACCCTCCCAAGCTGCTGTTGTTGGGTGAGGGTAAGGGACGAAGACCACGCTGGGGAGGCATACATTAGCTTTGGCAATATGAATGATGAATAAATACTGCACAGCTCAGCAGCTGGTGCCCCCAGCGTCCTGAGTCTACGCAGCATGTACAGCTTGTAAGAGGCTGCTCTGACGGTATTGGAGACGTGGAGCTTCCAGTTGAGCTGGTAGTCCACAGTGATGCCTAGTAGTTTGGTGGACTGGACGACCTGGAGGTGGTGTGAGCCAATAGACAGCAGCGGAGGTGGCACATCTCTCTTGGACGTGCAAACGTGCATCACCATGGTCTTGGTGTGGTTGATAGTGGCACTGCTGTCAACCGTCCATGCCTGAAGGTTGTCGAGCGACGCTTGAAGAGGTGCACAGTCAGGATCCCTGTTGTTGACGGGGACGCCCAAGGTGCTGTCGTCAACATATTTCCAGCGATGCGGTGTGTCCATGAGGGCGTTGTTAATGAGCACCAAGAAGCAAAGCGGACCCATTTTGGTGCCTTGCGGGACGCCGCACGTCAGCTCAAGAGGAGTGGAGACCGAGCCCTGGGAGCGAACTATTTGCTGGCGTGCGCTGAGGAAATCAGTCAGCCACGATATTAAATTAGGGTGAAGCCCCAGCTCAATGGCCTTAGTAATGACAACAGTGTGGTCTATAAGGTCAAAAGCTTTCCTGAAGTCGACAAAAGCAAGGGCAAGGGAGGTGTCTCGTTTGTCCAGGTGGCTGTGTATGAAATCTAGAAAGCTGACCAGGCAATGAGTGGTGGAGGAGTGCTTCATGTTGCCAAATTGTTGGATGTCTATGAGGCTACTAATATCATCATAAGCCCAGTTAAATATAAACTCTTCACAAATGAGGCTGGGAATGGGCGTGATGGCGATTGGCCTTAGGTCATTAAGGGACTGTGGGCTGGAAATTTTGGGGATGGGAGTGACAAAGGAAGTTTTCCAGTCGCTAGGGCAAGTGTTTTGTTCAAGTAACGCATTTATTATGGAGCAAATGGGGGTGGCAAGTTCAGGGGCAAATTCCTAATAGATTTTGATTGGGAGGTCAGTGGGCGTGGTGGCTCTGTGCGTCCTTAATTTCTTTAATTTATTGAAAACGTCAACCTCCTGGACGGAGGGGGGTGGGGAGGGGGATGGTAGGTAAGCGGGGAGGGCGGTGAGATCAAGTTTTGGGAGGCTTTGACAGATACCCGCGAAATGGGTATTTATCTCCTCGGCCGCCCGGTCAGGTGATAAATGTGAAGTGCAAGAGAAGGAGGGTGAATGTTTGCCGAGTCCACAAAGAGACCTGACCTTGTGATACCACTGTCTGTTGTTGGCCTGTTTAAGATGGTGTATTTTTTCAGGATAATAGTTTGCTCTGGCGGTTTTGATCTCCCTGATGACTCTGTTCCTGAGCTGTCTGTAGCGGGCTGGGTCTGTGTTGTGGGCCCTGTTTCTCTGCGAGATGAGCCTCTTGACGGTGGGGTTGATCCAGGGGGCATCAGATGGATGGACTGAGAACGTCTTGATGGGGAAGCAGGTGTGATAGGCGCTGGTAATAGTGTGCTGGCATTGCTCCCATTTGTGGTTGACGTCTGGCTCATTTGTCACTTCAGTCCAGGGGTGCTGCGTAATCCACTGCCCGAACCGTCTGATGGCCGAGTCAGTCAGGGGCTTGAATGACCTGGCGGAGGATGACTGAGGCAGTGAGGTGGTGTGAGCCGGTTCCCACAGGACTGACAGGTGTCCGCTGCGTCCCATGGGGGGGAGAGGCTGGGGGGGGTGAGTCGGTCATGATGAGGTCGAGAGTAGCTTGTTGGTGGGTGGGGAAATTTACGATCTGAGTGAGATTCAGTTGGTGCATCGTGTCGTTGACGTCCAGGCGGTTAAAATCCCCACATATGACCAACTTTGCAGAGGGGAATCTCACTCGAAGCGCGTCAGCTGTGTCGATGATGTGGTCAACCAGCAGCTGTGCAGTGGGCGCGGGGGGGTATGCCACACAGTAGATGATGGAGGCAGTGTGGCGAGGATGGCGGGCAGGTGTGACCCTCACCCACAGGGCCTCCACTCCCTCGGGGGTGTCGACCTGAAGGTGTGAAGGAGTGAGGTCGGAGCGGCAATACAGGGCCACTCCTATTAGTCCTGAGATGGTGAAATAGTTCATAGTCATCGATGTTGCAGATCTCAGGAACTATTTGCCACGCCTCCGTGATGGCCACCACACCAGCACCAGTGGACCTGACCGTCACCATTAGTTCCTCGATCTTGTTGCTAAGGGAGGTCACATTGGAGAGGAGTAGAGAGGGCAGACTATACCACGCTCACGGCACCTCAAAATGTTTGTACTCCTTCTCCGCCACTGGTTTGTTCTGATTCACCCTCGTAACGATGACAGGGATGTTTCTCGCCACTCGTCTGCCTCTCCTTCTGCTTCGATTGCGGAAGAGTTTGGTGTTTTTCAGGCGTGTAATAACGTCCGGCGGAGGGTAGCCGCTCTCGCCTTAGTTTAAGCAAGTCACAAGGGCGGTAGCGATGGGTGGCTGGGGCGCACATTATTCAACACTGGCAGCTGCAGCACGCACGCACGAACACACGTATGTCACAGGATGGTCACTGTTGCGTACGTTGCGTACCCCGGGCTGCTGCGAGAGCGCCGAGCCGTGTCTTGACCGTGTGAGGTCAGGGAGACATACGTCCCTGTGGAGACTACCGTGCCCTCAACTCGCGCACCAAGATGGACAGATACCCGGTGCCAAACATCCAGGAATTCTCGTCCCAACTTGCTGGTTCCACCATCTTCTCACGTGTGGACCTCGCCAAGGCCTTTCACCAGATTCCAGTCCATCCTGACGACATACCGAAGACTGCCGTCATCACGCCCTTCGGTCTCTTTGAATACGTCAGGATGCCATTTGGACTCATGAACGCGGCCCAGACCTTTAAACGCTTCATCGACGAAGTTCTCCGCGGCTTACCCTTCTGCTTCGCCTACATAGACGATCTACTCATCGCTAGCCCGGATGAAGCCTCTCACAAACAGCACCTTCACCAAGTCCTCACCCGCCTGCAAGACTACGGAGTACAGATCAACGTGGACAAGTCTGAGCTCGGTGTTACTTCCCTCACCTTCCTTGGCCACACTGTTACTCCAGAGGGCATCGCTCCACTCAACTCGAGGACTGAAGCCATCCAGCAGTACCCGGAGCCGTCCACCCAGCGCCAACTCAAGGAATTTCTGGGTATGGTTAACTTCTACAACCGCTTCGTCCCACACTGCTCTCTCATGCTCCAGCCCCTCTACGCCATGGTGAAGCCCTGCAAGCATGGCCAGTCTGTCACTCTCGTCTGGACTCCGGACGCTGACGCCGCCTTTTTCGCTGCTAAGAAGGCTCTCAGCGACACAGTCATGCTGTCTTTCCCTGCCCATGACGCGGAGATCTCCATAGCAACAGACGCCTCCGACACTGGGACTGATGCTGTCCTACAACAGTTCGTCGACAACGCCTGGAAGCCGATTGCCTTCTTCTCCCGTAAGCTCACCAAGTCTGAAGCCAAGTACAGAGCTTCCGACCGGGAAGTTCTCGCCATCTTCAAGGCTGTCAAGCGTTTCCGCTACTTCATTGAAGGCCGTCGTTTCCACGTGTTCACCGACCACAAGCCCCTCACCACTACCTTCCTGAGGAACAAAGACTCCTACACACCACGTCAACTTCGCCACATGGACTGCATCTCACAGTTCACCACTGACATCCGGTACATCAAAGGTGTAGACAACGCTCCAGCTGACGCCCTCTCCCGCAACATTACCGCTGTGACGTCCTCTTCACTTGATTACGCTGCCATAGCCGCCGAACAGTCCGGCGACGCAGAGCTGGAGAAGCTTCTGGACAACCCGGCGCTTAAAGTGAAGAAAATCACACTCCCAGGCACCAAGGTCACTCTCTACGCTGACGTCTCCACGGCCACCGTCCGTCCCTACCTGCCACAGCGACACCGCTACCAGGCCTTCCGTCAGCTTCACGACCTCTCTCACCCTGGCATTCGAGCCTAGCAGCGCCTGATGACGTCCCGCTTCATCTGGGAGAGACGTCAGACTGTGGACCAAAACCTGCACTCTCCACCCGGCAACTTCACACCCGTCACGGAGAGGTTCGACCATGTCCACATAGACCTTGTCGGACCCCTGCCACCCTCCGCAGGCCACCGTTACATCCTCACCTGCGTGGATCGTTTCACACGCTGGCTCGAGGCCGCCCCTGTCGCTGACATCACTACGGACGCCGTCGCCCACGCTTTCATCGCTACTTGGGTCTCCAGGTTCGGCGTCCCTCTCAGTCTCATCTCAGACCGCGGCGGCCAGTTCGAGGCTAACGTGTGGAACAAAGTTATGACCCTCCTCGGCATCCGCCGCTACAGAACGTCAAGCTATCACCCGCAGGCTAACGGCATGGTCGAGCGCTTCCATCGGCAGCTGAAGTCCTTCCTCATGGCTTCCACCCAACGCGACAACTGGTCCATGGCTCTTCCCTTGGGCCTCCTCGGCATCAGGTCCTCCCTGAAGGAAGACCTGCACCACTCCTCGGCTGAACTAGTTTACGGCACCAACCTCCGGCTCCCAGGTGAACTTCTAGCCCACACCTGACACCGCCTCCTGCGGTGTCCAGGACTTCGCCGCCCGCCTCAAAGGTGCCATGAGGAGCCTTCAGCCGGTGCAGCCTCGCTCTTCCCCGAAGAAGACCTTCGTCAACCAGAACCTCGACACTAGCACCCATGTCTTCGTGCGCGTGGATGCCGTCCGACGGCCCCTGCAGCAGCCCTACCAAGGTCCCTACCGAGTCTTGAGACGGATCAGAAAGACTGTCATGATCGACAAACATGGTTCCCAGGACGCGGTCTCCATAAACAGAGTCAAGTCGGCATACGTGCTGGCCCCAGACCAGGCGCCCCAACTCTCCGTCGCCGAAGCAACACCGTCTGTGTCACAACATCCCCGTACCAGGAAGATTTCGTTCCTTCTCCGAAGTCACCGGGAGGAGTGCTGTAGCGGCTGAGTCTCCGCTAAAATAGTTACCAGTGACTTTATGAAAATCGAGTGTGGCAGCACAGACTCAATTAGTGTATTTTCATTGTCGCTGTCCTCGTCTCCCTGTGTCTTGTGCGTCTTCAATGATTGTCTCTCTTGTTACTCGTTTATCTTTGACTGTCCGTTCATGTCCTCCTGTTGTCCACTTCTACACATTTTTTACTACACACACCAACACATAAATGCTACCTACACAGTACAACATTCACACACACGCATATACACACACACACATGTTTCCTATGTGTCTCGTTTGTGCCCATGACCTGTGTATGTTTTTATGAATAAAGTAACCTTGACGGACATTGACTTTCACTATCCGTGAACCAATTAGCGCTTAGAACACTCGCTACCGCCAACAGCCCTACACCTCCCAACCCTTCTTTTTCTTCCTTTCCACTTACAAGCTACTCCCCTCCCGCAGTTATCCCCTCTCCTCTCATATTTTCCCCCCTCCCCTTTCCCATCTCTCCCTCCTTTATCCTTGGCTGTGGGAGGAGCGAAAGCTATTTGTTCTACACGACGAATATGTCTCATATCTCCCTCGCTCTGTCTCCCTCCATCTCCATTTTTCTCCCTTTCTTTCCGGAGACAGTGGGAGGGCCAGAGAAACTCGGCGCCTCCAGCCGATGTTTGCCCTCAGTCGAATGCGGGGAAAAGGATCAAAAGGAAGAAGCAATAAATATACAACGAAAAAATAAATGAATGACCTAGCAACATGGAAATAAGTTACTGAGAAAAATGGTAAAAGGTCTGGCAAGAAAAGGAAAGGGGAAAGGAAAGGAAAGAGGAGGAGGAGGAGGAGAAGGAGGAGGAGGAGGAGAAGGAGGAGTAGGAGGAGAAGGAGGAGGAGGAGGAGGAGGAGGAGGTGGAAGAGGAGGAGGAACAGGAAAATAAGTTACTTAGATGTAGATAAAAGATGTATGCAAGATAAGTATATCATGTATGGAAACCGAAGGGAAAGAGGAAAAAAGAGGAAGGAAGAGAAGGGAGGAAAAGGAAGTTTGGAGGTAAAATGAGACACCTTACCTATATGGAAACATGATAAAAAAATCATGCTGGATGACGAGAGAGAAGGTAAGACAGAAAGGAGGAAGAGCAGGAGGATGATAAGGAGAAGCAGATGGAAAACGGAATAGGAGGAGACGGAGGAACACAAGGAGGCAGAAGAGGAAGAAGAGAAACAAGAGGAAGATATAAGGAGCACGTGAATAATTGAAATCAAGGAGGAAGAAAAGAAGAAAAGGAGGAGGAAGAGAAGAAGGAGGAGGAGGGAGAGAGCATAAATGAGATGTAAATAATCTCCGGACACTAATAATTACGGTGACTAATGATAACGACGACGCTGACGTGTATGACTCTAGCACGGGTAGTGTCTTTACGTTACCACACAACACTAACATACAGTAGAACCTGATGGGTGGAACACAGCCTCACTTCCATGAGGAGAAAGAGGAAAAGAAAGTATGAACAGATTTCAGTTTGAAACATAACAAAATAAAAACTTTTAAATTTCAAGGGGCGAACATGATGACTGTAACAACAACAACAATCGTAAAAGTATAAGAATAATGATGATCATGATAATAATAGTATTATTATTACTACTACTACTACTACTACTAATAATAATAATAATAATAATAATAATAATGATAATGATAATAATAATAATAACAATAATAATAATAATAATAATTATAATAATAATAATGCCAATAATAATAATAATAATAATAATAATAATAATAATAATAATAATAATAATAATAAAAATAATAATAGCAATAATAATATTAATAATAATAAATGATAATAATAATAATAATAATAATAATAATAATAATAATAATAATAATAATATAGTAATAATAATTATAGTAATGACAAAAATACTACTACTACTACTTCTACTACTACTACTACTACTACTACTACTACTACTACTAATAATAATAATAATAATAATAATAATAATAATAATAATAATAATAATAATAATATTAATATTAATAATAAAAATAATAGCAATATTAATGGTAATATTGGAAATGGCCATATCACGACAAAATGACACAATCTACTTTATATTTAATCCACATAGGTTCCAAATCTCGCAAGTGCATTATTGTTATTATTATTATTATTATTATTATTATTATTATTATTATTATTATTATTATTATTATTAATATTATTATTATGATGATCATTGTTATTATTATTATTATTATTATTAGTAGTAGTAGTAGTAGTAGTAGTAGTAGTAGTGTCATTACAAATTTATTATTAGACAATTTAACAAAATTTTGACCTTTTTTTTTTCTTAAGCAGAAAATTTTATTTTCTAATTGCTGATCCGCTCTCATCTTCAGTCTCCAGGTAAGCCAGCCAGTGATTTACCGACCCCCCTCCCCCCCCCTTACCCAAGTGAACCATTCCTCCCTCTTCACCCCAGTGCATTATTTCCTCTTGCTACCATAATGATAAATATCTAGGGACGAATAATTACCCGCTCTGACTCGCTGCTCTCATCTTCAATCTCCAGGACTGGGTAAAGTTCTACTATCTTCCCAGTCTCGCAGCGGTACTTTTCACACTTCTCATCGGTTAGATCTCATTATTCTACGCATTTTGAACCCCATTTATGTGCGTCGCAAACTGCTAGTAACGCCGCTAGTTAGCGATTTTTTTGCGGCCTGTGCCAGTGGAACGCCAGCACGCCGTGGGCGAGCAGCCGGGTGGCCCTTCTGCCGCGGCGAGGATGACCCGCGTGGTCATCCTCGCTTTGGGCCCCTCCGCTGCAGTCAAGTCGACTGGTCGGCTGCTCGCCCGTGTACCGCTACGGGCTGCTTCTGGACGCCTGCCCGGAGGGCCCGTGCTTCCGTCGCTGTTCGCCGGCTGTTGCCCGTGGCTGTGGCGGCGGCGGAGGCGTCCCCACACCCGCCGGAACTTGAATTGCCCGCCTCCCCTTACAGGCCCGCCTTTAAGCAAAGGCCCTGTCCCCCTATTAAGGGGGTAAATCTTTACTGACTGACCGGCCTGTGACTTGCCCGGCAGCGCGACTGTCCGGTCCACGCACACACACTCACACTCCCCCAAACGCCCTCTTACCCCAATTTATATCTAACATGTAATCGCTTTCTTGTCAACATTGTGAGCAGCCACAGGCTCTCCGAGGAAATTTAGGTTAGGGTGTATTTCCCCAAGTTAGTCTAGGAATGTTAACATACCGTCGTTTTCTTGTTCTCATGCCCCCGTTTGAGCGAACCCTAGGTCCTCATAAAATCAATTTAATTGTTAATCTAGGCCAGCCTATACTATTACATGCAATTGTTTATCATATGTGCATATTCCAACAAAGTAAACTCCCTTTATAATTGTATTATCCTTGTTTTCAACTGACACCCTTATTTAGTTTAAAGTTAAGGTAGATCGGCCAGACGACACACGAGAAAACCGTGCTTCACGTCCTCCTTCCATAAATGTCCACGCAACCTCAAGATTTTTCGCCCGGGTCTCACCCGGCGTGGTTAAGTGTGTAGTCATCAGTTTAGTTTTCAGTTCATTTTCTTATTTTCTTTTCATTGTGCTGGGGTGTCGACCCTCAGATCTTTGGAGTGGTGGCAGCTCTACCTTCGTTCACACTCAATCACGCGGGAGTACTTCACTCTTAATCAGTCCAAGTATCATCAAGTAAACTTCCAAATTCAGTCAAAAAAAGTGAAGAACGCCCCCGTCAGATCCCGAGGCATTTTATATATATATATATATATATATATATATATATATATATATATATATATATATATATATATATATATATATATATATATATATATATATATATATATATATATATCACATGACTCATGCTGGTCAAGTGACTGCCTCCAAAATATCCTTTTAAAATTCTGGGTAGAATTCTGCGAAAGTTGGCATGACTGTCGCCAAGACAGTCGGGAAGACAGTGTGAAGGGGCCTTAGGCCCTTCACACTGTGCTGATTCTGGGCCACGACAACCCAGCGACTTTTGGATTTGAGAAGTCGGTTCTCACTCTCCAAGAATTGGGGGAGTTTTTTTGGGCGTCTTGATGTTGGCGAATATGATTGCCGACGGCCGTCGCCTGTCTGGGACATTCAGGCAAGTAGGTGCCAGCATGTCGGCGACATGCTAGCAATTAGTCTCAAGACGAGTCTCAATGGTCGTTTTTTAAAATGGCGCCATGTCTATGACAACCACGACGCTGCCGACTGATTGGCCGACAGTAGCAGACGGTCTTGACAACTGTCTTGCAAACGGTCGCTCGTTCTCGGCAAGACTGTTTGTGAACATGTTGGCCAATCAGCTGGCCAATAGTTGCCAAGGAATTGGCCGATAATCTCCCCTACGGTCTTGGCGACTGTCTTGGCAGCAACCATGCCAACTGTCGCCAAATTCTACTCAGATATTTAAAAGGATATTTTAGCCGTACACATCTGCCCAGCACTCTTCATGTGTCCTGTGGTATATAGGCTTTAATGGGTCGCGACTCTTCGTTGTGTCATTGAATCCCAGAAAGAGGCAGCAGGAGTGCGTGCGTGCTGTGATGGCTCCCAAATTTGTGTCTGTGAAACGTAACCATGCCCAAAAGTTGTTGTTGTGCTTGTGATTGCAAAATGAAATATAAAGCTCCTGATAGACGCAGTGAAGGTAGTCGAGGCCCGTAGGAGAATGAACAAGAAGAATAAATGGCCGCAGAGACGCATGTGGGCTCGCCAGTGGCTGTTCCACAGGATGCACTGTGGCATTTTGATAAATTAATGGCCCAGTGCTTGGCAGTCGGTCGCCGTCTAAAAGTATTTAATCTTGGGACAAGCTGCTAACTTGTCGGCAGTCAGTATCCCGCTAACATCCTGACAACGTGTAAGGCATATTTTTGAGCCGACAGTCATCACGAACGTCCTTCATTAGACGAAGACTGTCGTCACGACAGTCCATCATTATTCGTAAACAGTCGGTAACGATGACTACTTTGCTCCGAAAGGAGTGAACTAAACGTATCTACGCATACGTACATATGTGCTTTAATATTTTCCGTAGATCATTCTAGTGGCTAACGGATGAATTAAACCACTAAAAACAGGCAACCTGGCTGTAAGCCAACAGTCTTTGCAGCCTACTCGTCTACATTTCCATGTTTCCACGCCTCATCCTCCTACTCCTCCTCCTCCTCCTCTTCCTCCTCCTCCTCCTCATTACTCACCCGAGCAGATCCCACTACGGCAGGCGGAAGCTCATTAATTAAGTCTCCAGGATTCATCTCGAGGACTAGCTCCTCCCCCTATCTTCCCCTCCTCTCACACGTCAGGTTTCACAACGGTTTGAGGAGAGGAGCAGGAGGAAAGCAGAAGAGAGACATTACGGAGATAGAGATGGGGAAAGGGAGGAGTACCGAGGAAGGGTTAGGGGTTAGTCAGGTAGGAGCAATGAGAAAGGGGAGAAGCAAGAGGAAGTCGAAAACGAATTGCGGATCTTGAGATGCTTGTACTCGAATTTGAATAACGAAGATATACGAAAAGGATAGAAAAGGGAAGAAATATAGATGGAAGCCGAATGTATGGTTCATAAAAATAGGAAGAAGGAAAAGGAAGAGGCAGATTGTACGAATTAATAAGATTGAAAGTGGAAAGTAGACAAGTGAGTAGCGTAGAGAAGCTAAGAGGTAATGGTTAGAGACTGAATATGTGCTTTATATTAGAACTCATAAGGAGGGAGAGGCAAAGTGAATAAACATACAAAGTTTAAAATGAACAGTAGAAAAGCTAGAAGGGTAAAAGATGATATATAAAATAAAATATGGACGCTGAATGCATAGTTTATATGAAAATGAGTAAAGAAAAGACAAAGTGTTTGAATAAAAAAAAAGTGGGAAATAAAATGAGTAATGTAGAAAAGCGAAGAGATATAGGAAGAGAAAGATGTAAAGTGTACATGGATGAAAACGTGGAGATGCTGTAAGACGATAAGTGTGCGAAGAAGAAAAACGAAGGAGGAATAGATGAGGCAGCACCTTGTTTGCCGTCTTTAACCCGGCAGCGTCGACGGACCCATTTTTGGGCTCCCGCGAGTCGGTCCGCTGAAACGGCGGACCCAGTTTTGGGCTCGGCTCAAAACGCCTAACTCGAGCTAATTGTAGGCGGTGGCGGCATAAAGCAACCCACCATGCATGAACTGGGTCATTGTGGTGGGTGATTGCCTTGAGGTGGGCTTATTGGTCATAGGTGGTGAGGTAAGGTCATGGCAGACTGAATTTGCTATCCATACAGTAAACACTTGTCAAACTCTCTAAAGTAGGCAACAAGCGACTCTCGGCTAGATGCTACGTGTCACGAGAATGTTTATTTTGTAACAAACACCACCCAAAAAGAATGGAGTTTGAGTATATGTAAATATTTTTAACGGCTTTATAGTTATGAGAGGACTCTGATATACGTTCCATGCCCTTTCCTTAGTCTCAAAATGCAGTGTAATGTTGCTGTTTCTCGGCCACTTCTCGATTTCCCATAGCCGAAGCCCACGGGTTAAAAGTTTCCTGAAAAGGTGTCCTCATTAGTAGAGTTAAAATAAATCCAGTCGAGAAAGTAAAGACATTATAAATACGCAATAATTTAAAAAGTTCACGCGCCATTGTGGCCAAGAGAATGAAACTTGGAAATCTGGTGGTTAGTAGGTGGGCAGGTACCGGTACCAGTACCGGTACTAACGGTACCAGTTAAACGGTACAGTACAGATACCATATTACTCGGTACCGGTACCAGATTGCTCGAATTTATTTATTGATTTATTGGATAATTTTCCATGACCGTTTCTTTTTGTTAGGTCGCTAATCTAATTTAATATATATTGTTAGTGTTATTAGACTTTGATCAAGTACATCCATAATAACTACGTATACATGCTATTTTTTCGAAAAAATATATATTCACTTCATTCAGAGAGAGAGAGAGAGAGAGACAGAGAGCAGAAATAAATGAGAGGAAAGTCCACTGTGTGTGTGTGTGTGTGTGTGTGTGTTGGGGGAGAAGTGTGTGTCATACGTACACACACACACACACACACACACACACACAGTGGACTTTTCTCTCATTTATTTCTGCCCTTAATTAGATGTTTCACTGTAGTTACCTTATGGATGTACCTATATCTATATATAAAACATAATAATAATAATATATATATATATATATATATATATATATATATATATATATATATATATATATATATATATATATATATATATATATATAAATATATAGTACGCATGGTGACTGGCCAACGTCGCTCGCCGCCAAGCGTCACTAAGATTCAACCGGTACACCAGTGGCAATGGTCAGTGCCGAGTGATCATGAGTTTTCTCGGCATTGGGTACCGGTACCAAGTGCCGAGAAGAATCGATTCAATCGGCACTCGGTACCGGTACCAGGTGCCGAGAAGACATGATCACTCGGCACTGACCATTGCCACTAGTGCCGGTACCGGTTGGATCTTAGTGAGGCTTGGCGGCGCGTGGCGCTGGCCAGTCGCCATGCGGTACCGGTATGGGCCCTGTGGAGACAAATTAAGCCTTGAATGTTGTGCTAGCTGCTGAGTCACTGCCTCGTTGACCGTCTTCCCAAGTTCCCACCATTTTGTCCTGCTTTTCGTTTCCATCATAGCTCCCGTCTCCATTATTTAATTACTGGATTTATTTATTGGATAATTCTTCATGTCCGATTCTTTTTTTTAGGATGCTAATATATATTGTTATTGTTATTAGACTATAAATGCATCCAAAATAACTAAGTATACATGCTTTTTTTTTTCGAAAAAAATATTCACTTCATTCAGGAGAGAGAGAGAGAGAGAGAGAGAGAGAGAGAGAGAGAGAGAGAGAGAGAGAGAGAGAGAGAGAGAGTTTTCTTTACAGAAAATATATTTAGGAATTTCATCAGACGTCATTAAGATAAACAAAATACTCCTTTGGGTACCGGTACCGGTACCGGTACTAACGGTACTAGAGTTTTTGGTACCGGCACTACCGGTACTCATATTAACGGTACATGCCCATCCTTAGTGGTTAGTCGCCGCCTCGCAAGGTTGGTAGGTTAAAAGACACCGGAGCCGTCTGGTTACATTCCACAAGAATATGACCCTTCATTATATTGCTGCTGTAACCTCTCATTTTCCTTTTCCATTGCTTCTTCCTTCTTCTTTTCTTCACCGCCTCCTTTTCATTCAAATATTATTTTCACTAATTGTTCATATTATTTTCTTGTCATCGGATTATATTTAAACTTCTAAATCTTCCTAATACGCTCTGCTTATTGAAACCTCATATCTTCTTCGTCTTGTTCTTATTGTTCTTGTTCTTGCTCTTGCTCTTCTTGTTCTTTTCTCTTTTTGTTCTCCATTTTCTTTTTTCTCCTCCTTCTTTTCTTTTTTCTTCTTTTTCTTCTTCTTCTACTTCTTCTTCTTCTTCTTCTCCTTCTTCTTCTTCTTCTTCTTCTTCTTATTATTATTATTATTATTATTATTATTATTATTTGTTATATTATTATTATCATTATTATTATTATTATTATTATTATTATTATTATTATTATTATTATTATTATTATTATTATTATTATCACTATTATTCATCATCTATTGCATATTCTTCGTTTTTTTTCGTTCTCGTCCTTGCCCTTCTTCTCTTCGTTATTCTCCTCATCTTCCTCTTTCTCCTCCTTTCTGCTCTGAGCCGCTCAGGTGAACGGAGGTGTCTCGCACTTAGTTCCTACCAGTTGTCGCAGTAAGGTCACGATGCCGTATGCCGCTCGTCATCCGTGCCACTCCTGCAGAAGGGAGTTCACGAAAGACTTCCTCAACAAGGAGAACGATGAGTATACTGTGTGTTTCTTCTGTGAAACTGAACACAAAGTAAGTGTTAAATTAGAAGCGTTAGATAGTAAATTACAGTTTCTGGAGTGGGTGCTAGGTTTAGATGGTGCGAGTGTCGGGGAGGGAGAGTTCAAGGTTGTTGAAAAGGTAGAGAGATTGGAAGATAGAGTGGGTGAGGTAGAGAAGAAAGTAGATACATTAGATTCCTTCCAGCCTTTTAGAAAAGGGAGAAAGGCTGTAGCAGTAGATGTTAGTTACAGTGGGGTCGTGACGAAAAACAGGTTCCAGGTGTTAGGAGACCAAGTTGAGAAAGATCCTAGCATCGTTCTTGTCGGGGACTGCTTAGTTAGACAACAGGACCGTGAGTTTTGTAGAAAGGGAGCGAGGCGTCGCCATGTTGTTTTCCCAGGAACCAAAATTGAGAACGTAGCTGAGAAGGTTGACGACTTAGTCGCCACTACCTCAGAGGAGACAATGTTTATCTACGTGGTAGGAACAAACAATGTAGCGAAAGGTAGATCAGAGTAAATTGTAGACAAATATAGACAATTTGTCTGAAAACTAAAAGAAAGCGGAGACGTTCTGTAGTGTGGTTTGATCCTCGCCACGATGTTAACTCCTTCATTCTCAGTAGAATGCTGGGGATAAACGAACGTAGTAAGGGAGTCATGTTTGTGGACGTATGGGATCATTTTATTCATGATAGAAGCCTGTTTGCTAACGATGCCCTTCATCTAAATTGTGTGGGCAAGGCGAGACTAGGCAGAGTTTTAGATGAGGAAATATCGAAAGTGCTGAGACAGGTGCAGCAACGAGGTGAGGTAGCTTCCGGCTTAGCCGGGAGGAAACCGCACCCTGATAGTGAGGTTGTAACGGTGTAAGGCTTGGTTGCGTGGAGCTCAGACAGGGTCTTAGTGGGCGAACAGGGGCGTGAAGGAAACACTCGCTGCCTTAGGTGAAATGTATTCTTAACATAAAAATACAGGGAGCGTTGGAGAGAGACCCGAGACAACAGGTCTGTGTCAGTCGAGCTCTCAGGAAGGAGTGAGTTAGATACTTGGAAAATAATGAAATTACAATTGGTCACGTAAGTCAAGGTGACCCCTAAGGTTGATGAAATGCTTTGTACACATACCGAGACGCTCGTCCGGTAAACACTGACTGGTGACATTCCTACAATGGTGGCGTGATCTATCTGCCGTGGGTATTTTCCACTGTTACATGCATTCCTAATCCATGGTAATATATAATGATAATAATAATACTGATATAATTACAACTACTATAACAAGGTCAGGCCGTAGGTGTACAGTACTGCACAGGATGTCAGGTCACCAGACCCACAGGTGAGGGGTACTGAGGTAGCAGTGAGGTCAACAGCCACGCAGGTGGTTGGTGAGGTAGGGGTAATTGAGGATAGTCAGGTCTGACGCGCTATTCCAGTGACACACCAGTTGATAGATGGCGCACACTCGACGAATAAATTAAACATCTTTTATGTAAATGCCCGTAGCATCATTCAGAAGCGTAGTCACTTGATAATACATGCAATTATTGAAAAACCCGACTTCATTATGATCACGGAAACATGGCTGAATATGCGCGATAAACATCACTTGGGTGAAGTAGCTATAAATGGTTACAATGCCTTTGCTAAGTCTCGTCTACACAAAAAAGGAGGAGGTGTAATGATATATGCGAAAAATAATTTAGAAGTCATTCAGCTAAACATAGCCGAAGCAGAGGCTTATGATTCATTGTATGTACAAGTAACGATCAATAATGAAAAGTATGTTCTGGGCGTAATTTACCGACCTCCTAAATCAAATGAAGATATTGATGGAAATCTCTACGCAGAGATAAATAGAGTTATCAGAAATAAAAATGCAATAATTTGCGGTGACTTCAATAACCTCTCCGTTAACTGGAATGCACTTTCTGGCGACAGAGAAGGAGAGATTAATTGACTTTGCACAAAATTCATTTCTTAATTAAACTGTTACCATGCCGACACGCGGAAATAATATTCTTGATTTAATCTTCGCGACCGATAGTCATCTCATAACTGCCTGTGAGGTAGGCGAGCCATTTGCAAGCAGTGACCACAACATAATAAGATCTGCTTTGAATATTGAAACAAAAGCACGAGCAAACTCACTCTTAATACCTAATTATAGTAAAGCAAATTTTACGGACCTAAAAAGAGAACTGGCTTCAGTAAATTGGAATCATTTGCTCAACAACGTCAACGTTCAAGAAATGTATAATCGTTTTATTGCACAAATCACAGCGAGCGTAAATAAATTCACTCCACTCAAGCCACGAAGGATTGATACTCAAAAACCGTTGTGGATGAATAATTACCTACAAAAAATCATCGTCGAAAAAAGAAAACTGTATAAGAAATATAAACTGTCACATAATTCACAGGATCATACTAATTGCATCAATGTCAAGAGAGAGTGCGAAAGGAAAATCAGAAAACAGAAACGCGAATATGAGATGAAAATATCACTTGATGCCAAAAAAAAATCCAAGGTTATTTTTCACTTACATAAGAAACAAAAAAACTGATAAAAATAATATCGGCCCACTACTATTAAGTGGCAATACGATTAGTGATGATAAAGGCATGGCGTCGGTCCTAAATCCAACCTTTAGTAGCGTATTTACAAAAGAGAACATGACATCAATTCCAGCCCCGAAAATTTTTCAAGGCCCTTAAGAACATAAGCTTGCATTGACCGAAATTGATATCAGCGAAGTGCGTGCGTACCTGCAGAGAATAGATCCAAATAAATCTCCGGGCCCGGATAATTTATCTCCTCGCGTGTTAAGAGAATGTAGTCAACAGCTAGAATTACCCATAACATTAATATTCAACAAGTCATTAGCACAGGCCAGTGTGCCTCTCGAGTGGAAAAAGGCCAATATTACCCCGATCTTTAAAAAAGGAGACAAAAAACAAGCCAGTAATTATCGTCCTATCAGTCTTACGTCTGTCCTAATTAAACTATTCGAAAAAATAATCAGGGATAAAATGATCACTTTCCTTGAAACAAATTAATTGATAACTGATAGTCAGCATGGATTTCGTAGTAATCAGTCTTGCCTTACCAACCTATTAACCTTTTTCAACGATGTTTATACATGTTGGGACGCCCAAAGCCCATATGACGTAATTTACCTAGATTTTCAGAAAGAGTTTGATAAAGTTCCTCACGTTAGGCTTATTTCAAAACTGCGTTCCCACGGTATTAACGTCCATCTATGTGCGTGGATTCATGACTGGCTCACCGACAGAGAACAACGTGTAGTTCTTAATGGTGAAGCATCGGATTGGCAACCCGTCACCAGCGGCGTTCCCCAAAGTTTGGTCCTGGGGCCAACACTATTCATAATTTACGTGAACGACTTAGAAACTGATATCCTATCAAAAGTAGCCAAATTCGCCGATGACACCAAATTAGGAGGTACGGTAATGAACAGTCAAAGTTGCGAGAACATTCAATCAGACTTAATGAAACTTGCCGAGTGGAGCGAAAAATGGCAAATGAGTATAGATAAATGTAAAATAATGCACATAGGTGAAAAAAATCCTAACTTTAAATATCAGATTCAAGGACATGAGCTCAGCGAAGTAAAACAAGAAAAAGATCTTGGTGTCATTATCAGTAACACTCTTAAAATGAGTGATCAATGTTCTGCAGCGAGTAAAAAAGCCAATATGATGTTGGGATTAATCTCAAGAAACTTTGATTATAAATCACCCGAACTTATGAAGAGATTATATTTAGCATTTGTAAGACCACATCTAGAATACGTCGTTCAGTTCTGGTCACCGAACTATATCAAAGATCAAGTTTTGCTAGAAAAGATACAGCGACGAGCAACCAAACAAATTCCAGCGCTCCGAAACTTGCCATATGACGAACGTTTAAAGCGTTTAGATATGTTTTCCCTAAAAAAGCGAAGGATAAGAGGGGACTTAATTGAAGTGTTCAAAATCCTTAATGGATTCGACAACATTAAACCAGATAGTCTATTTCAGAGAGACACCAACACAAGAACACGCAGGAACGGTATGAAGTTAAAGGGAAATCGATGTAACACATTGGTGCGCAGAAGTTTTTTCAGTAACAGAGTCGTCGATCACTGGAATAGACTCCACCGTCAGTAGTTAGCGCATAGAGTATCAATAGCTTTAAGTCTTCTTGATAAGTACTTCAGGGATATAATATTATACTGACCCTCTTTCGCATGTTTTCAGACAGATTGCAGCAAGACCTCAACTTATATTCATGTAATTATCCCCCACAACCTAGATTTCAAGTAGCGAAAGTCAACAATAGAATAAAGCAACAGTTAATGTCCGCATGACAGGTGGAGGAGGTGTGGCAGTAAGGTGGCAGGTTACTGGTGCGTGCCTAGTACCGCCGGTAAAATGAGGATCAAGCTTCCACCTGTGCTCCTGAAACTACACCTCACCCATCGTGGTATTAGAGGGATTCTGGGCTGCCCTGTGTAGGCCACTCGTCCTCTTCCAGTCTCCCTTGATTTCTGTTCTTATGTTCTTATGTAATGAAGTCATTTTCCCCCACAGCTTAGGTTACCAGTACTGTAAGTTAAGGGTAGTAATTTCCTCTTATTTCTCTCTTTACTGTAAAATTTCCATGGCCCTTTCTTCCTTAAAGGTACATGGTGTTCTCTTCTAACTATTTCCTGCCAGCACGTTGCCGGGTGGGGAGGAGCTTTCATCTTTTCTGTCCTATCCTACCACACGTAGATTACTAGTAGTAGCAGTAGTAAACAGATACCCTCGCCACAGACCGATAGGTCTTCTGGTGTCTGTTCTTCCTATGTATTCCTATGTATTCCTCCTCCTTCTCCTCGTCCTCCTCTTCCTCCTCTCCTTTCCTCGTCCTCTCCGTCCTCCTCCTCCTCCTCCACATCCTCTCCCTACTCCTCCTTTCCTTCCTTATTATTATTATTATTATTATTATTATTATTATTATTATTATTATTATTATTATTCATCTTTTGCATATTCTTCGGTTTCTTTCGTTCTCGTCCTTGCCCTTCTCTTCGTTATCCTCCTCATCTTCCTACTTACTTCTCCTCCTTCTCCTCGGCATCCTCTTCCTCCTCTCCTTTCCTCGTCCTTCCCGTCCTCCTCCTCCTCCCCATCCTCTCCTACTCCTCCTTTCCTTCCTTCATCGGTGGCGAGGGAGGGAGGGAGGGAAGGAGCTGGCTGGCCTGCACCTCTCGTAAACATAGTAGTATCTTTTTCCTCCTGACGGCGCCCTTAACGCCTCGCCCTCCACCTAATGTGCGTCTCGGATGAAGCATTTCGCGTGTTTACTCTCCGGAGTAAAAGAGTAGCGTGGAGGCAGCTCACGGGTCGGCGAGGCCATTCCGACACGTCAGGTCCCGGATGATGGTCTCCAGTCTGCCTCAATCTTGGGGTTTATAGACCTATTTTTACCTCTCTCTCTCTCTCTCTCTCTCTCTCTCTCTCTCTCTCTCTCTCTTTTTCTTAAGGTTCTCGTCTCTCTCTCTCTCTCTCTCTCTCTCTCTCTCCTCTCTCTCTCTCTCTCTCATTCTTGTTTTTGATTTTTTAATCTCTTTTTTTTCTTTTTTTTAGAGTTGGCGTCGTTGTGCTGTTGTTGCAGCTGTAGATTATAACTATTATTATTATTATTATTATTATTATTATTATTATTATTATTATTATTATTATTATTACTAATTTTGTTGTTGGTGGTTGTGGTGATGCTGTTGTTTCTGATGTTGATTTTGCTGATGTTGATGTTGCGATGTTGCTGTGTTATTGATGTTCTGTGTTCTTTTACATCTTGTCAAGTGATTCTAGGTAACATAATTTTTCACAAAATTAACAAACAGATCCACACCACCACCGTCACCACAAAGAATAACAAGACCACCATTACTATCTGTTCGGAAAATGCTATATTTTATTTTACTTGTTGATCCTACCTCCATTTCCATCACAACACCCAACACTATGCACACCGTAGCTTTACCTCTCACAGTCACCCACAACTCTCATCACCTACATCATCACCACATTCCCGCCACCATGATTTGAGTTACTACGTGCAACAATTCTCATCATTATAACTTTTCCCCTCACTATACATTATCATCAAATCAACATCACCACGGCTACAATTTTATAGGTATAGTAAAAAGAAGCTCAACCACCTCCAATACTGTCGTGTTACTTTTGTTATCTTCACTATATTTTCTTTTCGGTTAAGATAATTTATTCTCATCCTAATATCTCTCCCGGTAGCTTTCCCTCCCTTCATCTCACCAACCTTCTCGCTGCCTCCTATTTTCCTCCCCTCAACCATTCTTCCTTTTTACCTTCCGGCCATAAAGTCATCACAGGGGCGACGTGGTAGTAGAAGGGAGGAAGGGGGAGTAGAAAAGCAAGGGAATAGGTATATGAACTGAAAAAAAACGAATAATGGTGAGGGTAAGGGAAGTGGGGTGGAGGGGGTGATGGGGATGGAATCGGGAAAGGGTGTAAGAACTGAATAAAGAAATGGGATGAAAACAGGGTAGCAGGCGGAGGAAGATGACGAGGAGGTAGAGGAGGTAGAGGAGGCATACCTACCTCCGTGAAGGATCCATCCAGCAGGATTCCTGGATATTAAATGCAGGTATAAGAGTCATAAAAATAGTTTTATAGAGGCACAGCACCGCCGTTGATGGAAGCCAAGTCCGCCGTCCCTCGCCAAATTCTCTTTATCGGAGTTGGCCGCCAAGGCACCGGGCGAAGAGAGGGAAGGAGGTGGAGGAAGCACAGGAGAATTGCAGAAATGAAGGATGAAAGGAAGGAGGAAGAGAGAAAGGGGATCAAGAGGATAAATGAGAGGAGATAGAGCCACCTAGGAACGAATGAGATGAATAAGAACATAACATATAGTGAGAGAGAGAGAGAGAGAGAGAGAGAGAGAGAGAGAGAGAGAGAGAGAGAGAGAGAGAGAGAGAGAGAGAGAGAGAGAGAGAGAGAGAGAGAGAGAGAGAGAGAGAGAGAGAGAGAGAAGCTCTTCATGGGGAAGAAACATTAAGGGTGCATGAATATATGTCTATGTGTTTGTGTGTGTGTGTGTGTGTGTGTGTGTGTGTGTGTGTGTGTGTGTGTGTGTGTGTGTATATATATATATATATATATATATATATATATATATATATATATATATATATATATATATATATATATATATATATATATATATATATATATATATATATATATATATATATATATATATATATATATATATATATATATATATATATATATATATATATATATATATATATAGACAGATATTTTTACAACAAAGGCGGCAGCTCACGGGCACACAACAGACGAAAACAATACAATAAAAAAAAGCCCGCTACTCGCTGCTTCTAAAAAAGAAACAAAAGAGGTGGCCGAAAGCAAGATCAAATACGGAGGAGAGGTGTCCTGATACCTCCTTTGAAAGAGTTCAAGTCGTAGGCAGGAGGAAATACAGATGAAGGAAGATTGTTCCAGAGTTTACCAGCGTGAGGGATGAAAGAGTGAAGATGCTGGTTAACTCTTGCATAAGGGGTTTGGACAGTATAGGGATGAGCATGAGTAGAAAGCCGAGTGCAGCGGGGCCGCGGGAGGGGGGGAGGCATGCAGTTAGCAAGTTCAGAAGAGCAGTCAGCGTGGAAATATCGATAGAAGATAGAAAGAGAGGCAACATTGCGGCGGAATTTAAGAGGTAGAAGACTATCAGTATGAGGAGGAGAGCTGATGAGACGAAGAGCCTTAGCCTCCACTCTGTCCAGAAGAGCTGTGTGAGTGGAGCTCCCCCACACATGAGATGCATACTCCATACGAGGGCGGACAAGGCCCCTGTATATGGGCAGCAACTGTGCAGGGGAGAAGAACTGGCGGAGACGGTACAGAACGCCCAGCCTCGAGGAAGCTGATTTAGTAAGAGATGAGATATGAAGTTTCCAGTTGAGATTTTGAGTTAAGGATAGATCGAGGATGTTTAGTGTTGAGGAAAGTGATAGCTGGGTGTTGTCAAAGAATAGGGGATAATTGTTTGGAAGATTGTGTCGAGTGGATAGGTGGAGAAACTGTGTTTTTGAGGCGTTGAAGGACACCAGGTTCTTCTTGCCCCAATCGGAAATAATAGTAAGGTCTGAGGCTAAGCGTTCTGCAGCCTCCAGCCTTGAGTCGTTAAGTTCCTGTAGGGTGGGTCTTCTATTAAAAGAAGTTGAGTAATGCAGAGTGGAATCATCGGCGTAGGAATGCATAGGACAGTTCGTTTTGGAAAGAAGATCATCAATGAACAACAGAAAAAGAGTGGGATATAGTACAGAACCCTGTGGGACACCACTGTTAATAGATTTAGGGGAAGAACAGTGACCGTCTACCACGGCAGAAATAGAACGGTCAGAAAGGAAACTGGAGATAAAGGTACAGAGAGAAGGAAAGAAACCGTAGGAGGGTAGTTTGGAAAGCAAAGATTTGTGCCAGACCCTATCAAAAGCTTTTGATATGTCCAGCGCAATAGCAAAAGTTTCACCGACATAGCTAAGAGAGGATGACCAAGAGTCAGTTAAGAAGGCTAGGAGATCACCAGTAGAACGCCCCTTGCGGAACCCATACTGGCGATCAGATAGAAGGTCAGAAGTGGAAAGGTGCTTTTGAATCTTCCGGTTAAGGATTGATTCAAAAGCTTTAGATAGACAAGAAAGCAAAGCTATAGGACGGTAGTTTGAGGGATTGGAGCGGTCACCCTTCTTAGGCACAGGCTGTATGAAGGCATACTTCCAGCAAGAAGGAAAGGTAGATGTTGACAGGCAGAGGCGAAAGAGTTTGACCAGGCAGGGTGACAGCACGGAGGCACAGTTTTTAAGGACAATAGGAGGCACTCCATCAGGTCCATAAGCCTTCTGAGGATTGAGGCCAGAGAGGGTATAGAAAACATCATTTTGAAGAATCTTTATAACAGGCATAAGGGAGTCAGAGGGGGGATGAGTAGGAGGAATATGCCCAGAATCGTCCATAGAGGAGTTTTTAGAAAAATTTGAGAGAAGAGTCTATCCTTAGAGATAGATGAGACGGCAGTGTTGCCGACAGGACTGAGTGGAGGGAAAGATGAAGAAGTGAAATTGGAGATGATGTTTTTGGCTAGATGCCAGAAGTCACGGGAAGAGTTAGAGAAAGCAAGGTTTTGGCATTTTCTATTAATGAAAGAATTTTTGGTTAGTCGGAGAATAGATTTGGCACGATTTCGGGCAGAAATGTAAAGTTCATAATTAGCATTAGTTTCAACATCTGTTGTGTGTATATGGGTTCGTTCCCATTGCTGATGAATTGGTTCGCTAAAGCCGCGAGTGAACCAGACATAAAGACATACGCGTCAATAAATCTCAAGTCATTTATGATGACTTCATGGTATTTGTGAACTGAATGTTTTGGTCTTAGTTTGATTTTCAAAGTCAGGTAGCGTTAATTCACGCGAGATTAACGTCATGTCGTAATCTGCATTAAGTGCAATGAGAGTGCGCTGCAATTTGTGATTTTTTTCATTTGAAGGTTGCATCTATTACAATAAGCTTCAATGTAATTGTTTCCTGATTTTTCATGGTCATGTTGTTTTACTCCTTTACCTTTTAAAACCCGTATTTACAGAGAAGACAGTGAATTTGTTCATTGTGACTTGCCGTATCTTCATCGGTCATATTGATTTTATTGTAACCTTTAGAAAATTTTAACTTCTTCCAGGAGTGTGGGTTCAGCTAATGTAAGTTCGTTCTATATTCAAAACAGTGTGAGTTCAGCTAATGTAAGTTCGTTCTATATTCAAAACAGTGTGAGTTAAGCTAATGTAAGTTCGTTCTTTATACAAAACAGTGTGAGTTCAGCTGATGTAAGTTCGTTCTATAATCAAAACAGTGTGAGTTCAGCTAATGTAAGTTCGTTCTATATACAAAACAGTGCGGGCTCAGCTAATGTAAGTTCGTTCTATATTCAAAACAGTGTGAGTTCAGCTAATGTAAGTTCGTTCTATATACAAAACAGTGTGAGTTCAGCTAATGTAAGTTCGTTCTATATGCAAAACAGTGTGAGTTCAGCTAATGTAAGACCGTTCTATATACAAAACAGTGTGAGTTCAGCTAATGTAAGTTCGTTCTATATACAAAACAGTGTGAGTTCAGCTAATGTAAGTTCGTTCTATATACAATACAGTGTGAGTTCAGCTAATGTAAGTTCGTTCTATATACAAAACAGTGTGAGTTCAGCTAATGTAAGTTCGTTCTATATACAAAACAGTGTGAGTTCAGCTAATGTAAGTTCGTTCTATATACAAAACAGTGTGAGTTCAGCTAATGTAAGTTCGTTCTATATACAAAACTGTGTGAGTTCAGCTAATGTAAGTTCGTTCTATATACAAAACAGTGTGAGTTCAGCCAATGTAAGTTCGTTCTATATACAAAACAGTGTGGGTTCAGCTAAAATGGTTTACAGCATTACTTCCACAATAGGATCCGCTTTCTACTGTTTCTCCGTTTCTATTCACTATAATGTAAGCATACGGTATGGCAAAGTGATGTCTCTTTACACCCATTCGAAGAAGGCTTTACGAGAATACTCTCAAAGACATAGAATGCTAAATAAGATGGCTCATATGCTTTAGCATGATTAATAAATTTCACAGTATATCCCGCAGGTGGGAATCTTAGTCTTGTGATCATCATTGGGTGCTCAGCAAGCGTTGTCTTGTTCTCACAGACACAAATTTCCATGCAGTTTTTCCATGCTGCATGGTTCTTTTTCATTTCCCGCCGTAGGATAGTTTCCTTAAGCAGTTAATTAGTACACCAACGAGGGAAGAAAATATTTTGGATTTGTTATTAACTAATAAAGAGGACATAATAAGCAACATTGAGGTTGGGGGTTCATTAGGTAACAGTGATCATAATGAAATTAAATTTAATATTAAATGGGAGGATAGAGTCAGCAGAAACAACACTTAATACCTGACTTCAGGAAGACGGACTTCGAGGGTTTAAGAAAGTAGCTGCAAAGGCTTAAGAGAGTAAGATCAGAAGTAGCTGAGAGCTTAAACCATAGGGTTCGTTATGTTGGGAGTATAGAACGTGTAAGAGTTCCTTTTTCCTGGAGTTCACCATTGGAATACGCGTTCACCTGGGAGGCTCCCCAACAATGTTTGAGCGAAACTGTAGGGATTCAGGAGTATTTATACCCAAATCAACAAGAAGATATCCATAAGGACGTGAATATACAGCATATTTATATATATCTACAAACTGGTTTGCCTTCTCTTTTCCGAATATTTGTCTGCCCAGACAGTGAATTTGAGATAAATCTGACTTATTTAACCCTCTCGCGCACGATGGCGCATTCCATGTCATCAAGGGTAAAAGGTTCTGGCGGACGATGACGCGAAACGCGCCATAAAAGTAAATAAAAAATGATTAAAAATTAAGTTTTCGATGAAAGTGCGTCAAATTTGCAGTTGTTGGGATAAGTTTCTTAATAGTAACATATGGCAATCTTTCTAAGGAACGTAGATGAGGAGGTTTGTGTGATTTTTATTTTTAGGCTACTCTGACGAGATAAAAAAAAATCAGTTTTCTCGGTGTAACTCGGGAACTAATAGACGTATGAGGAATTTGAAGATACCATAAGAATCCTCACTAAATTCCGCTTCGGAACATATAATCGGCTAAAAAAGTTGGCCCACAAAATTTCGAGCTAGCCGCAGATTTCTCAAGAATCAGAGGGGAATGGAACACACACACACACACACACACACACACACACGCATGATTCCTTTTTCACGGAAAAAGGTAAACTCGATGCGGCAACGTCTAAGGTCATATGACACCGAAGAGCAGGCAGAAAAATAAAGAAATGCAAGTTGAGAAAATAAATAAGAAGAAAGAAGTTAAGAAATGAGATATAAGACATTAATTAATGCAAAATCAGAAAAAAAAGACTTGGTGCTGCAGTGTTTAGGGTTAGATGGCACCAAATAACCGGAGTAAAAAAAATATGTATATAAGTTGAGGAAAGAAATAAGAAGAAACAAGTTGAGAAATGAGAAATAAGAAGATAATGATACAATACACCTACCAAAAACTTAAATAATTTATCGAGTCTTACGTTCAATGGCGATTTTTTTATTTTATTTTCGGACTTGCATTAGAGAGTAAATTCATATTCCAGCCTGGTCATTAACCTAATGTCTTTAACCTTTTCCGTGATTATAATCTCGTGGTCATTCGAGCCCAAGATCTTATCTTAACCCTTCATGCACCCCCTATCCCGTCAACCCCCCCCCCCCCCCCTCCCTGATGGGCACCCCTACTCCCGTCACCCTCCCGCTTCCGTACGCTAGCCCGAGAGGGGTGGGGGTGGGGTGAGGTGTGGGGTGTGGGGCGGGGGTGGGTGGGTGGGGGGAGGGGGTGAAAAGGTAAAAGAGATGGGTAGGGCTGGGGTCCAGATACCCCTTCTGCCGTAACCCTCCCGCTGACCCCCCAACCCCTACTTCCAGTCCCCCCCGCTGAGGCTAACCCCACTTCCGTACATTTGTTACTACTTCGGAGCAGCAAATAAGGGATCGGTGACCACCACTGATATATATATATTTTTTTTTTACAACAAAGGAGGCAGCTCAAGGGCACAAAAAAAACAATAATAAAAAAAGCCCGCTAATCGCTGCTCCCATAAAAGAATCAGAAGAGGTGGCCAAAAGCAAGGTCAAATTCGGGAGGAGAGGTGTCCTGATACCCTCCTCTTGAAAGAGTTCAAGTCATAGGCAGAAGGAAATACAGATGAAGGAAGATTGTTCCAGAGTTTACCAGCGTGAGGGATGAAAGAGTGAAGATGCTGGTTAACTCTCGCATAAGGGGTTTGGACAGTATAGGGATGAGCATGAGTAGAAAGTCGTGTGCAGCGGGGCCGCGGGAGGGGGGGAGGCATGCAGTTAGTAAGTTCAGAAGAGCAGTCAGCGTGGAAATATCGATAGAAGATAGAAAGAGAGGCAACATCGCGGCGGAATTTAAGAGGTAGAAGACTATCAGTAGGAGGAGGAGAGCTGATGAGACGAAGAGCCTTATCCTCCACTCTGTCCAGAAGAGCTGTGTGGGTGGAGCCCCCCAACACGTGAGATGCATACTCCATACGAGGGCGGACAAGGCCCCTGTATATGGATAGCAACTGCGCGGGGGAGAAGAACTGGCGGAGACGATACAGAACGCCCAACCTCGAGGAAGCTGATTTAGCGAGAGAGGAGATATGAAGTTTCCAGTTGAGATTTTGAGTTAAGGATAGACCGAGGATGTTTAGTGTTGAAGAAGGTGACAGCTGAGTGTTGTCGAAGAATAGGGGATAGGTGTTTGGAAGATTGTGTCGAGTTGATAGGTGGAGAAATTGAGTTTTTGAGGCATTGAAGGACACAAAGTTCCTTCTGCCCCAATCGGAAATGATAGCAAGGTCTGAGGTTAAGCGTTCTGCAGCCTCCAGTCTGGAGTTGTGTACTTCCTGTTTTGATGGTCTTCTATTAAAAGAAGTTGAATAATGCAGAGCGGAGTCGTCGGCGTACGAGTGGAGTTTGTTATGGAAAGTAGATCATTGATGAATAACAGGAAGAGAGTGGGTGATAGGACAGAGCCCTGTGGAACGCCACTGTTGATAGGTTTAGGGGAAGAGCAGTGACCGTCTACCACCGCAGAGATAGAACGGCCGGAAAGGAAACTGGAGATAAAGGAACAGAGAGAGGGATAGAATCCAAAAGAGGGCAGTTTAGAAAGTAAAGACTGGTGCCAGACTCTATCGAAGGCTTTCGATATGTCTAGCGCAACAGAGAAAGTTTCACCGAAACTGCTAAGAGAGGATGACCAAGAGTCAGTTAAGAGAGCAAGAAGATCGCCAGTAGAACGCCCCTTGCGGAATCCATACTGGCGATCAGATAGAAGATTAGAACTGGAAAGGTGCTTTTGAATCTTCCGGTTAAGGATTGATTCAAAAGCTTTAGATAGACATGAAAGTAAAGCTATTCGGCGGTAGTTTGAGGGATTGGAGCGGTCACCCTTCTTAGGCACAGGCTGTACAAAGGCATACTTCCAGCAGGAAGGAAAGATAGATGTTGATAGGCAGAGACGAAAGAGTTTGACCAGGCAGGGTGTCAGCACAGAAGCACAGTTTTTAAGGACAATAGGAGGCACTCCATCAGGTCCATAAGCCTTCTGAGAGTTGAGCCCATAGAGGGCATAGAAAACATCATTAGGAAGAATCTTAATAACAGGCATAAAGGAGTCAGAGGGGGGATGAGTAGGAGGAATATGCCCAGAATCGTCCAAGGTGGAGTTCTTACAGAAAGTTTGAGCGAAGAGTTCAGTCTTAGAGACAGATGAGACGGCAGTGCTGCCGTCAGGGTTAAGGAGAGGAGGGAAAGAGGAAGAAGTGAAATTGGAAGAGATATTTTTGGCTAGATGCCAGAAGTCACGGGAAGAATTAGAAGAAACAAGGTGTTGACATTTTCTACTTATAAAAGAAGTTTTGGTAAGTCGGAGAACAGATTTAGCACGATTCCGGGCTGAAATGTATAGATCAAAGTTAGTGGGAGTTCGAAGGCTCTGGAACCTTTTGTGAACTGCCTCTCTATCTTTAATAGCACGAGAACAAGCGTGATTAAACCAAGGCTTTTTAGCATGAGGCGTAGAGAAAGTACGTGGAATGTATGCCTCCAATCCAGAGACAATCACCTCTGTGATGCGCAGAGCACACACAGAGGGGTCTCTCTCTCCTGGAAGCAGTCATCATTCCACGGGAAATCGGAAAAGTACATCCTCAGGTCGTCCCACCGAGCTGAAGCAAAATGCCAGAGGCATCGATTCTTCGGTGGGTCCAGACGATGTACAGGAGTGATAGGAGAGGATACAGAAATAAGGTTGTGATCGGAGGAGCCCAAAGAAGAGAACAGTTTAACAGAGTAAGCAGAAGGGTTAGAGGTAAGGAAGACGTCTACTATGTTGGGCCTGTCTCCAAGACGGTCGGGAATACGTGTTGGGTGCTGAACCAACTGCTCTTGATCATTGAGGAGAGCAAAGTTGTAGGCTTGTTGACCAGGCTGTTCAGCTAAAGAGGATGAAAGCTAAAGCTGGTGGTAAACACTGAAATCTCCCAAAATGGAGATTTCAGCGAAGGGAGAGTGGGTCAAGAGGTGATCCACTTTAGAGTTCAAATAGTCAAAGACTTTTACATAGTTAGTGGTGTTAGGTGAGAGATAAATAGCATAGATGTATTTAGTAATAAAATGACAATGAAGTCTTAGCCAGATGGTGGAAAATTCTGAGAGTTAAGGTCGTGGGCACGAGAACATGTGATGTCGTTGTGCACGGAGACCCATCATCCAGCTTTGGATTGAAATTTAGGATAGAGATAGTAGGAGGGAACAGAGTAGTGATTGTTGTCATTAGCCTCAAAAAACTGTGTTTCGATGAGGAAGAGAAGGTGAGGTTTAGAGGAGGAGAGATGGTGTTCTACTGAAGGAAAATTAGAACGAAGATCGCAAATGTTGCAGAAATTGATAAGAAAGAGGTTCGAAGAGTTATCAAGACACCTCTCAAGTCGTCAGCCAGAATGGGAGTCCTCCCTGTGGGAATTTGTGGACCCTCCCCCAGGCGGGGACTCCGAGGCATGGTTATGGTTCGCCATTTTGAATTTTGAATTTGGGGAAAAGGTGTTTATGTTGTGTGAATGTAGTGTGGTGTGGATAGAGAGAGGATCTGTCTTTAGAGAGCATGGTGAACTACTCTCTGGTGTAGATGAGACAATAGGGAAACGGTTAGTGAGGAGATGGGAAGGGTCTTTGGAGGGCTTCAGCTCCCTCCTCGATTCCCATATATACCTCGCCGGGAGCGGCTTATGCCCGTTCGGTAGGTGTCTTCCTGCCTACTCCAACCATTTTTTTTTTTTTACAGCTAAGGGGACAGTTCAAGGGCGTAAAGAAAAATATACAAAAAAAAGCCCGCTACTTACTGCTCCTGAATAGAGGTAAAGGAGTGTCCAAAAAGAGAGGTCAATTTCGGGAGGAGAGGTGTCCTGATACCCTCCTCTTGAAAGAGTTCAAGTCATAGGCAGGAGGAAATATAGACGAAGGAAGATTGTTCCAGTTTACCAGCGTGAGGGATGAAATAGTGAAGATGCTGGTTGACTCTTGCATAAGGGGTTTGGACAGTATAGGGATGAGCATGAGTAGAAAGTCGTGTGCAGCGGGGCCGCGGGAGAGGCATGCAGTTAGCAAGTTCAGAAGAGCAGTCAGCATGAAAATATCGATAGAAGATAGAAAGAGAGGCAACATGGCGGCGGAGTTTGAGAGGTAGAAGACTATCAGTATGAGGAGGAGAGCTGATGAGACGAAGAGCCTTTGACTCCACTCCGTCAAGGAGAGCTGTGTGAGTGGACCGCCCCCCACACATGAGATGCATACTCCATACGTGTGTGTGTGTGTATATATATATATATATATATATATATAAAAATATATATATATATATATATATATATATATATATATATATATATATATATGTATATATATATATATATATATATATATATATATATATATATATATATATATATATATATATATATATATATATATATATATATATATATATATATATATATATATATATATATATTTTTTTTTTTTTTTTTTTAATAATACGACTGCAAAGTGTTATGAATGGCTTTGGATTTAAGGGAAAGACAACGACTCTTTAAACCTTCCATTTCACTTAGTAACTTCGCTCATGCTACGTTGCCGCCTGAGGGACCTTGGCAACAGTCGCCAGGCCTCACCATTCACCCTTCCTCCACCATGGAAGAGTCGCGTCTTGTACAGTCAAGCAAAAGAGATTATATATAACGTAAATAAGAGAGAGAGAGAGAGAGAGAGAGAGAGAGAGAGAGAGAGAGAGAGAGAGAGAGAGAGAGAGAGAGAGAGAGGTAGCGGCACCCTCTGAGAAGAGTGATGGAGTCATGTGGCACCAGCGCGGTCTCCCTGAGCTGCGCCTAAAGGCTCGAGTAGAGTCGATAGAGTATAGTCCTAACGAATGGTTCACAAACGTGGCGTCTCGTTGTATAATTTGACTGGAAATAAATACGCTCAGAAAAAGGAATACAGAGAAAACTTCTTGGCATAACATGGGGAGACAATATCAGAGGATTATTGTCTAGATAACAGAGACAGTTTGATATTGCAATGACTATTAAGAATACGAGGAAGTTTAGTAGGTCAAATCGTAAGTAGCATTGATGACAAATGAACAATCGAAGTAACCGCGTGTCATCCCTGAAACTGTATAAGTCAGGGCAGAAAAAAAGAAAAAAAAAACAGGTAAAGGAAAGTTAGAGCATTTGCCCGAGGAGAAAAGAATACACAAACACCGAAGAGAAGTAGAGTGCGTTGGAAAGTGGTTTGATTTTTTCTGCAATGAAAATGGCTGACTCATGAAGTACAGTTATAGAGTTGGAGGTAATGTTTATTTACAATTATTATTTTGAGTGATGTGGTTATATTTATGATGAAGTGGATGTAAGAGTGTGGAGTAGTAAATCACAGTGATGTATATCGTAAGGGTGATGAGGCCGTAGTAAGATAGCGAACCTTGTGGTGAAAGTATACATATGAGGGTGAGAGGGTGTGGTGGGTAAACCTTTATGTAGTGTGTCACTTCACGGTGTGGTGTAGGACAGCGATAGTGAGCTAGCGCATTAGATGATGGAGTATTACTACTATTAGTATGGTGAATATTGTGGTATATGTATGATTTGGATTTTTTTTTTTTTTTTTTTTTAACATCCCCGCCTATAGCGCCGGTAGTCTTTCTTGAGGGGCCAGATGGTCGGCCCAAGCCCGTCGTGGAGCAGGCAATTTTTTTATAGTGGCGCCAGTTATGCTTGGCTCATGCTGCTCATTCTTGATTCACTGTACGGTTTCTTCCAGAGTCCGGGTTGATGGGTGGTCTTCTGGACAGCATATGGGTAGTCTTAGCCCACTCGACGGTAACTGAAAAATCCCAGGTGGTAGCATGGTGATTCGAACCGACGTTGTCCATGGCGTGGTGAATGTGAGCCCAGCACGCTGACCACACAGCCACCGCCTACCCATAGAATGTAAAGCTGGGAGGGAATGATATTTGGGTTAGTGAGGTACTGTATGGGTTGATGAGGGTTTAGTTCTACCAGTATGGGGAGTGATGTATCATAAATAGAGTTTTGTGGTGAATATGTAAGCAAAGTGAGCGTGATCGGAGCAGGAGTAGGTGCAGGAGCCTGGGTGAGGGCGAGTGGCGACCAACCAACCTGTTGCGGACGGAGGGCGGGAATGAGTCGCCATGTGGCTGCGCCCTTCTGCTTCACGCAGCCCGTCACTCACCGATCAATACAAAGGCGGCAACAAGGCCACACACAAGCACCAAACGAGGCGCTAACTGCTTTATCAACGCCCTATTAGCCGCCCAGCGTCACTAGGGAGCTGGCATCGTTGCCTCAATTGACTGATTAAAATACAACTCCAGTTGTCGCTCACTCGAACAGCTGGCACTTGAGCAAAGGTTGAGTGGGCGTGGCCAGTTGATATGGGCGTGGCTGAAACTGTCTGCTGCCTTTTTTCTACTACACCTTGTCTCTAACGACCAATTACACTGCATAAATAGGTACTTCCGTCTTTCCTCTCAACGACGATTTGTGTCTGCTCCGATAGCCAATTAGGAAGCGAGTGGTAAGCTGCACCACGCGCTGCGTTCCCCGATACCCTTTTCCTAACTTTTACTAACAAATTACAGGATTTTCTGACGGGAACGATCTGGATGGTAGCGATTAGGGTGCTTCTGCTGTAGCTGCTGTTAGTGATACTCGGCTGGTGCTTTTGCTGCCTCGTGTTGCTGGTTTTGCCTGTCAGTAGCCCCTTGGGTGACTTTCCCTCCAGGTGGGTTGATGCTTTTCCCTCATTGTGAGGAAAGTGTCGCCACGAGTCGGCTGGGTCGGCAGAGGAAGAATCCCCTGCTACTTGTCAGGTGCCGTGCGTCAGGTACTTTAAGCTTATGATCCCCAGACACGCAACTCACATCAGCGAGAGGGTGTCTGGGAGCTCAGACAGGACGTATAACATTAAAGTCACCAGGCCAGAAGCGACCATCACTGGTCAGCCCTTGTCGGCCAGGACCCGCCATATAAACTTACTCGTTTCAAGGAATCTCAGGTTTAGTGAATGGCGGGGTTGGAGACTGCGGCTCAGACAGGACGCATAACATTAAAGTCACCAGGCCAGAAGCGACCATCACTGGTCAGCCCGTGTCGGCCAGGACCCGCCATATAAACTTACTCGTTTCAAGGAATCTCAGGTTCAGTGAACATAAGAAAAAAATCGAGGTAAAAAATTTTGTTCTCTGCGCCGCCGGCGCGTAATGTGTCTTTTTCATCAAACACTGGGGAAAATGACTGTTTGTCTTGCGATGAATAATTCAGCAGCCGTCATGTAATATGCAGAGTTATAATGAGGCCGTGGTGGGTAGCTCCTTGTGGACAAGGAAACATGGTCGGAAATTTTGGCAAAGAGAGGCTCCAACGCGGGTTAGAATCTATATTAAAGCAATACAGAAAAAGACAGCCTCGGTAAAAATGAGAGAAATTTAGCGTATAATAGAAGAGCATAGTGCCTAAGAGATAAGATAAGAATGAGAGGCAGGATGGGGTGAGGAATCAAGAGGAGCTGCGAGGGAGCAAGTTAGACGTCAAGACTGCTCTAACTTTTCACTGGAACGATCTAAAGTTTACTTGCAATTAAAAGTTTAATTATAAAGCCCATGTCTGGGTGGAAGATGACACCCCAGACAGTGATCTCGAGCGGGACTTGCCAGGAAGAAAGTTGCACCACTGGAATCACCACCACCACCTCCTTCACCTCTACTCTTTGTCACCCTTACCACCATCACCACCACCACCTCTGGCGCAGTACCACCCAGGGAGAACCATCAAATTCGTGGTGTAGTTGGACGCACTAAAACAGTGTTTATGAGGAAATAAATTCCTATCACAAGTGTCTTTTGCGTAATTCTCGCAGCGCTGGACGAAATTATCCCATCAGCTGCTGCTGTTAAAAGGTTTGTGGCGTTGCTGGTGGTGGGTAATGATTTTTTTTTTTTTACGTGTACGCCTATAGCGCCGTAGGCTCTCTTGAGGGGCCTGGATGGTAGTCGGCCCCAGCCCGTCATGGCGCAGGCAAGTGTTTATAGTGGCGCCATCTTCTCTTGGCTCATGCTGCCCCCCCGGAACTCCTTCTTGACTCACTTGGACCAGGGGTTCCCAACCTGGGGTACATGTACCCCAAGTGGTACATTTGCACTTTTCAGGGGGTACATTGGGTCCGAGAGAATAGCCACTACTGTAAAATACATGGTGTTGTAATCTGCATTCAAATTGCACAATGTCGTTTTTGTGTTTTTTTTCCTCATTTTAGTAAGCAAAACTGTTACTTAAATTATATCATCAGTCTACACATACATATTTCATTATGAAATAATATAAAAATATTACAATTTCATCGTTTATTTTTTATTCTAAATTTTTAGGGGTACACGGGAACCTATAAAATTGCCCAAGGGGTACAGAGGAGCAAAAAGGTTGAGAACCCCTGACTTGGACGGTTTCCTCTTGAGTCCGGGTTGATGGGTGGTCTTCAGGACAGCATGTGGGTAGTTTTAAGCCACTCGGTGGTGATAGAAAAATCCGAGGTGGTAGCGTGGGGATTCGAACACGCGTCGTCAATCACGCAGTGAATGTGGGCCCAGCACACTACCACTCAGCCACCGCCTACCCAGGGGTAGTGAGGGTGGGGTACCGGTGATGATCGTTATCGTAGTAGAGAAGGTGATGGTGTGATGGTAAGTGGTATGCAGGGTAAAAGCAGTGACAACAGAAGTAGAAGTTATTGGTAATAGTAGTTGTGGCAGGGGCAGTTGTGGGGATGGTAATAACAAGTATTGGAAACATGGTGAGAGCATTGGTGGTGTTAAACTTTACGATGAAATTATGAAGGATGGGCATATTAGCAATAGTAGTAGATGTTGTGGGACTTGTGGTGATTGTTATTCTTCTTCATGAAAATGGTTAATAAATTAATGGCGGTGATGGTGGTAAAGTCTTGATGGGATGTTCCATTGTTGGCACTAGAGACCAAGTTAATGGTAACTGTGGTGGGGATGTTAGCACAATAGTTATGTCGGTAGTGGTGATGGCGATGATGATGGTGGTTAATAATGAAAGGGGAAATAATCCATACAATTCTCTTGAAAGAACCGTGGTTATCGTCTGTCTTTTTTTCTGTATCGTTCCTTCACTTTTTTTTCTTTCTTTTGATATTGTCATTTATTTTTATCATTGTTATCCTGCATTTTTTCATTGTTTTTGCGCCCCTACTTTTCCTCCTGCATTTGTTCCTGTGCTAATTTAACTTTTCCTCAGTGTGTCTGTCACTATTTTTGCCTGTCTGCTTATATGCTTATCTCAACTGGAATCCATTTGTCAACACCATATAAACTTTCTGATGTTTTCAATCTGTACTCATGTGAATTTTTATCAGCATGATGTATATCAATCACTAAGACAAGTTTTCTAAGCAGGAAATGGAAAAATGAGAAAATTACATGTTGGAGATTATTCGATATTACTACACCCACAAAAAAGCAAGTCTAAACGAAACAAATTTTTATATGAATAAAATAAAAATATATGACTTGCATCTTTAGCAAACATGCCTTTTGCTGTTAAAAAAAGCTATATAAGTAAGCAAAATGGAAAACACACACACACACACGCAGACACACACACACACACGCAGACACACACACACACGCAGACACACACACACACACACACACACACACACACACACACACACACACACACACCTCCGTAAAGATAAAACAGCGATCAGAGTTTACCATAGGCTGATAAAATTATTATATTTCTGCAGTTTAAGCTGAACGCAAGACATACACTTATCTTCCGCATGGCCACGAGCGACGGTACCGTGCCAGGCATCACATCTCTTGGATGCATGGAGGATGATATAGTACTGGAAGAGGAGTAGGAAGGTAAGAAATCATAGGAAGGAAAAGAGACGGTTGTGCTAAGGAAAAGGCAGGAGGAAGAGGAAGTGGTGTTCAGGAATAGGGAAAGAAATGGAAGAAAGGGGAAAGGAAGGAACAGGAATGGAAGGGGAGGTCTTTTTTACGTTCAACCGGCGTGCGTCTGGCAATGATCTCCAGGAATCATTGGGAATGGATTGGTGGTGTTGCGGGAATGGACAGGAAAATCCACTGGAAGACCCGACCCGAGCCTGACGTATTGCTGTTGTGTTGGTGAAGGATGAGTGTGTGTGTGTGTGTGTGTGTGTGTGTAATTGTGCGTGCTTGCGTGTTTCATTCATTTGCGGTATGATCAACGCTGGACTCGTGATCATCGTCCGGTACCCTCAACTTATAAAGAGTTCTCGTTTGAGTTCGGATGACCGATCTATGAGTGATCCTGAGACCTCACACACACATCACCCAACCGTCTCCCTTGCTCAATGGGGGCAGTAACCGCTCCTTCCAGCGTGGGGAGTCGGGGTCAGCGCACTGACGTGCTGAACCGACCCAGATTCAAGTCCCATCGTAAGAAGCTGGCAATTTTCAACCATCGCAGAGTGGCAAATTACCCTCGTACTGTTCAGAACTTCTGTTAACTTAACCTTGGTCAAGACAAGCATCGGGCTGCAGCATGGGACAAGCATGACTGATATATCACGACAGACACTCAAAACAATGGTCGTCTGCGCCACTAACATTCACCTGAACCCTTAAGACAACCTACCGACATTATAGGTAGTGCATAAGTAAGAAAATGAGGAAAACGCTTAGTGCCAGAAAGCAACTTAAACCTCAGCCTGCTGAATGACAGGCAAAGGTCTATTCGCTGAGCTATGGAGTGGTGTGTGTGTGTGTGTGTGTGTGTGTGTGTGTGTTAATGTATAAGCACGCTCCTTCCATCAAATAGAATTAAAAAAACACTTCTTTTTCATCCTTTGCAGAGTTCAGCTCTTCCTCTTCCTTCTCGTGCACCTCTTCTTTCTCCTTCTATTCCCAGTTCTGCTTCTTTTCTATTCGACTTTTATGTACGAATGACCTTCCTCCACGCTTCTATAAAAGACACGAGAAGGATTTTAATAAAACTGAGGCACCATCACCTCAAATGCCGGTCAAGAAAGAGGAGGAGGAGATAAAATACGTAGAAAAAGAAGGAGAAGAAGGAAAAGCAGAAGCAGGAGGAGGAGAAGGAGAAGAAGGAGAAGAATAAGAATAAGAATAATAAGAAGAAAAAGAAGAAGAAAGAAAAGCAGAACAGGAGAAGAAGAAGAAGAGAGCGAAAAAGAAGAAATGAAGGAGAAAAAGGAGGAAGGTTGAAGAAGAAGAAGAGGGAGAAAAAGAAGAAAAAAAGAAGAATAAAAAGAAAAGGAAGAAGAAAAACGGAGAAAAGAAAAAGAAAAAGAAAAAGATGAAGGCAAAAAAGAAGGAAAAGAAAAGAAGAAAAAGAAGAAAATGAAGAAGAAAAAGAAAAAGAAGAGAGAAAATGAAAATGAAGAAGGAAAAGAAGAAGAAAAAGAAAATGAAGAAGAGCATGAGGAGGAAAAGGAGGAGGAGAAAGAAAATTAATAGCTGAAAAAAGGTAGGGAGAAGATTATAATACCAAAAAGTAGCACATGATGGGATACCAAGAAGGTGAAGGAGGCTGAGAAGACAATGGTGAATGGAGATATATAAGTTGAAAACGTTAAACTAGTAATAAAAAAACGTTTAGGATCGGAAAAGAAGCAGGGAAGCATGCAAACGTATGAAAGAGGAACATAGAGGAGGAACATGAGGAAGAGAACGCAAGAAAGGAGTGGGTGGATCCTTCACCTCGCCTTAATAACTCTCGGCTACTGATCCTACTGTCTTCACAAATTTTTTAAGCAAGAGAGAAGCTGGGGAGATGTTAAAACGTGGTGTCCATGGAGATTTATGGCGGCCGATACTCATATTATTTGCATATTGTCGATGGAGAATTAGATAATGGCTGCCGGTGGGCTCTGAGAGGCGTGATGGATGGGCCTGCTCAAACTGGCGCCGCCCCCTCACTTAGGAAAAGGGAAAGAGGGAGGGGGTAATTTGGGAGTGGATTGAAGTTAACAGTGGAGGGAAAAGGAAGGAGGAAACTGTAAGCTGGAGGTAAAATGGGAGAGATATGAGGGGTGGGTGGGAAAACTTTGGAAGAGGTAAAGTGTTAAGAGAAAATAAATGTTTCCTAATGAGGGAAGACAAGGGAAAGGATATGGAAAGGTAGACAAAAAATGTGGGGAAAGGAGAAGAGAAACTGGGAGAAGTAAAGGCGAAGAAGAGAGAGAGAGAGAGAGAGAGAGAGAGAGAGAGAGAGAGAGAGAGAGATTTACATAGACATAGATTTACATATAAATTCAGACCGCACAGACCCTATGGTCTACACTAAGTGGTCTGTCCTTAAACCTAAGTGATGCCATATTAATCAGATAGCTCCAAAACTTTTCATTTGTACTTAATAGATATTAAGCTGAAGGAATAGTCGGTGGAGCTTGTTTTTAAATGAGTCAATCGTGTTGCACTGAACCATTTAAGGTGGGAGATTATTCCATTCTCGCGCTACAACGTTGGTGAACAAAAAAATTATGCAGTCTGAATTTACTTGTTTATATATATTAGTTTTATGCCATTATTTCTTGTTCGCAGGGTGTCATCGATCATAAACAACTTTGATTTGTCCACATTCGTAAAGCCATTAAGTATTTCAAAACATTAGATCAGTTTTCCTTGGAGGCGACGTTTCTCAAGAGAGAACAAGTTAAGGGTTGAGAGCCTTTCGTCGTAAGGTTTCTTGTTCAAGGAATGGATCATTTTCGTTGCCCGACGTTGAAAAAATATAATAGGCAAAGATATTTGCTTGATATAACATGAAGAGGATATGTGAAAAACAAATCTGCATCAGGAGAGCATCATTACCACAATAGCATGAGAGGGAAAAATATGAAGCACACACATTTTTTACAGATTTTGAACTGTAAAAAAATCGCCAAGTAGCTGTATTTAGGAATTAAGAAATTGTTTAATGCAGTTTTGTAGCCGTTCACCTGAAAATTATGTAGAAACAAGAATATTGAAAATCCAGCGAGTACGTGCCGAGAAATAGCAAAAACATATAAGCAAAAAATTACTTTCGAGAAAAAAATGCGATTTTATATGTGTATGTTATCTTTGCCACTGAAAAACGTAGACTCAAGTATTATGATGACACTATTGAATGAACAAATGCTTATCTAGCACTTTTCGATAGTTTAGTATAACGACCCTCGAGCTGACGCCTTCAAGGGTCGTTCCGGGGTGTTCCTCCCACTTCACAACCACCATTTACCATTAATAACGAGCCCCAACCATCAGCTACTGTGTCGACCACAACGCTTCGACACCTCAACACCTCGAACGAAGCAAGCCGGGATTCATCAGAGGATATATAAGGACTCGGCTGCCAGTGGGAAACCAGTGGAACGCCAGCACTTCTCGGGCAAGCAGCCGGGTGGCCCTTCTGCGAAGGCGAGATGGACCCGTGGGGTCATCCTCGCTTTGGGCCACCTCTCCGCAGTCAAGTTGACTGGTCGGCTGCTCGCACGAGTACCGCTACGGGTGTCTACTGGGCGCCTGCCCGGAGAGCCCGTGCCTCCGTCGCTGCTCGCCAGCTGTTACCCGTGGCTGTGGCGGCGGCGAAGGCGTCCCTACAACCGCCGGCACGCCAGCCGGCGGATTCCCACCTGCGACGGGCCGTCGCTTTTGACAAAGGCCCGTTCCCCCTATTTAGGGGATAAATCCCCAAAGAAAGAAGAAAAGTGGGAAACCAGTCTAGTCTCACAGCTGTTGAGGTGTCTACCTCCCCCTGGATTTACTTCACACGGCGACATCACCACCTTGGCGGTGATGTACAAGGACAGATACCCGAGGAGGATGCATTGCCTATTTTTGATATATTGCCTATTTTTTTGATACATTGCCTAATTTTTACTTGTTTCATGTTCCATTGTTTTTACCCTGTTACTAAGGGTTAATAACTTATTATACCTAGGGCTATTTTTGCTTTGTTTCCTATTAAGTATAAGTATAATTAAATACTTTTGCTTTACCCTGTTACTAAGGGTTAATAACTTATTATACCTAGGGCTATTTTTGCTTTGTTTCCTATTAAGTATAAGTATAATTAAATACATTTTTGCTTGTTTCCTATTAAGTATAAGTATAATTAAATATAAGTTTAATCTAGTTGTTTTACTTAGTTGTTATTCACCTAGAGCTGTCACCCTTTCTTTCGGTGACGTAACATTGGGCATCTCAGCATACACAGGGATTATGCATGGGACACCTTATTGGGGTCACAGTGTTGCCAGTGCACTTCTACGGAGGGCCTTCACTCAATCACATCCTCTCTTCGGCTCCTACTCTCCTTCTGTTTTTCTCTCTTTGGATTATTTGTTTCTCTTCGGCTCCTGGTCCTTATCTGTTTTACAGAATATTATCCCGTCAAGAGGGGGAGGGGGAGTATCAGTGGTGCCACCCACCTTACTGTGGCCAGGTTTATACCCAAGAAGCCGCCTTGCAGCGGCGCGCACTTAAGGTCCCATTATGGCGGCCTTAAAAAGTAT
>NC_066522.1:182409-255701 GCF_024679095.1 Eriocheir sinensis | reverse complement strand
TTCTTGTAAATCTACATTGTATCTGTCATTCATGAGGTGTGTATGTGTCCCGTTCCTCTCCTGCATCAAGGCACGCATGTTGACGTTGATCCAAGGGGCGAAAGGTCTCTCAACTTCTCTAGTCACTAAAGGTGCACTCTGATTTAAGCACTTATTGAAGCTTTCCGTAAATAAATTGACCTGTGTATCGATGTTGTCAGTAGCAAAAAATTGATTTAGGATATGAACTTCTTGTCTCAATAGGTTGCAAAATATATCTGGGGAATAAGTATTCAACTCACGGAATGTTCTTACAGTGGGGAGTCGTTTAGGCTTTTGTAAGTTAGCGTTACAGTGACTAATTCGTGATCAGCCACAGGGCAAGGCATTGCATCACAGTGTATGACAGACTGATACTTTTTTGGTGACAATTATGTTTAACAGAATGGAAGAACAGGCTTGGAGTAATTCTTGTAGGTTTCGTAATTATTTGTGTTAATTTTGCATTTGCGATGATTTGCTTAAACTTACTGTTACTTAATAAAAGATCATCGTTAAAATCACCTAACATATAAAATGACTTATATTTTAGACCTACAGAACTAATAATATCTGACCTTCCGGAGCGGTGTATGTGTGTGTGTGTGTGTGTGTGTGTGTGTGTGTGTGTATGTGTGTTCCCAGTGCATTAATTCGTTTTCGCTTTCCAGGGTCAACTTACCTACTACATGTTTGTTGGAGCATTGCATATACAATGTATTAGTTTTTTTTTTCTCTCTCTCTCTCTCTCTCTCTCTCTCTCTCTCTCTCTCTCTCTCTCTCTCGCTTTACACACACACACACACACACACACCGCTCCGGTAGCTCAACACCACTCCGGTAGCTCAATCGGCTAGAGCGCCGCGGTGCAAGGCTTCACGGCCAAACAGGCGGCGGTTGGAGCCCCGCTCAGGCCGGATTCTTTCCGTTGACTAGGAGTGGTTACTGTCCCCCCTTGAGCAAGGGGGATGGGGTGTGTGGTGTGTGAGGTCCTGGCAGTACCCAGAGATCGACGATAATGATATGTCTAAGGCTCTTCGTCTCATCAGCTCTCCTCCTCTTACTGATAGTCTTCTACCTCTTAATTTCAGCCGCCATGTTGCCTCTCTTTCTATCTTTCGATATTTTCACGCTGACTGCTCTTCTGAACTTGCTAACTGCATGCCTCCCCCCCTCCCGCGGCCCCGCTGCACGCGACTTTTTACTCATGCTCATCCTTATGTATACTGTCCTAACCCCTTATGCAAGAGTTAACCAGCATCTTCACTCTTTCATCCCTCACGCTGGTAAACTTTGGAACAATCTTCCTTCTTTTATATTTCCTCCTGCCTACAACATGTTCTTTTTCAAGAGAAGGGTATCTGGACACATCTCCTCCCGAAATTGACCTCTCTTTCGGCCACCTCTTTGGATTATTTTTGTGAGCAGCAAGTAGCGGGCTTTTTTTATTTTTTATTATTGTTTACTTTTTTGTGCCCTTGAGCTGTCTTCTTTGTTGTAAAAAAAAAAATGCACTTGCTCGTGTCGGGAGGGTACCTGCCGGCGAAAGCGAGTCCAACTCATTATCAGACCGTGGTGAATTACACACCACCCTTTACTCCCCCATCACTTTTGTGCGCGCTTTGCAATTTTGGCGGACCAGCCTCATATTTTACAATTATTAAATGCACAAAAATGTAACCACCTGCATTGAAAAAAAAAATATATATATATTTGTACACAGCAGCTGCTACCGTCCGTGCTTGAGCATGGAAGAGGAAAGAATATTCATGTTGTAGCTTGTGCAGCGTTGTTGTGTTCGTTATTTCTTGTTGGTGTTAATGTTTGTGGTTCTCCTCGTACTTATTTTGTTGTTGTTATATTACCCTCGCTGTTACTTTTGTCGTTGTAGTTGTTATTATCATTGTTTTTGTTGATGGTGTAGTTGCTGATGTTGCTGTTGTTGTTGTTGTTCTTGTGATAATGATAATAAATGAATGTTACCCAGCACCGGGAAGAGAAAGTAAAAGGGTGAGTTGCCTCCTTCCTCTTAGACCCTAGGCTGGGAAGGCAGACAACAGCGCCAACGCATTGGCTATATTTCAGTGCTTGGTAATATTCAACTTGTCTTGTCCTTGACTAATAATAATAATAATAATATTAGTAAAAAAAATGCTACTACTTCTGCTATTACTCACATTACCAATACTACTTGTACTACTACCTCTACATGCTACAAGTAGTACTACTTCTACTACTACTACTACTTTTTTCTTCAATATAAGGCCTCCATCCGTTAGTTACGTTGTGAGAGATGTGTTTTCTCATATTCTTTCACAAAGCAATTCATTGGCCCCAGTCTCGCCAATGACTGCGGCCGACAGTCAACTTTATTTAGTTAATATTACAAACATCATAATACACAATGTTCTTAAGCTAACAGAGCCTGTGGTTGATACGGCCATCAATCAGAGTCCAGGTCGGCATTTTGGGTACAGGTTCCTCTGATTCCTGATTCCTCTCAGACCAAGACTGACCTCAAGAGGGAGAAGGACAGGCTGCATCTCATCCAGGCGACCACACTGCTTCTCGGCTGCTGTTTCTTATCCGCCAGTGTTTCGGCGAGTCTGCATAGAAGCTCAGCGCCCTTGGTCCCATTCCTCCCGACGTCGTGAAGACTAAAGGAGTGAAGGAGCCCTGGTCCACATTCTGTAGTCTTTCTTTGTATGCTCTGCTTTTATCTTGTTCATGCCTTCTGTGGGCTACATCGAGGGTCAGGTCCCTATGGCAATGGGCCATGGGATCAAAGATCCATATGTCAAAGTACGCCCTTTGTCCACGAGTCAAAATCCCTCTGGCGCTAACATCCACTCGTACATCGTTCGACCCATTTGTGGTGCGTCTGGCATGGTGTTCGCTTTGCAGAGGAAGCAGCATGGGCTCTACAATCACGTCATGACAAATGTCTTTCAGTATCTGAACTGTCACGTCTCTCACTTAATCATGTCTCATGCAGACGAAGCCTCCTGTTTTGCATGTCATGGCATAATTATGGCTGAAGGGTGCACATGTTCGGGAGTCCATACAATGGCCAGCAATACCTCAGGACAATGGCATATGTGAATTTTTAATGTTTAAGCTGAAGCCTTTTGTCCTGATAGGTAGTGTGGTTAGGCAGTTCGATGCGCCCACTTCCTGAGCTATTTCAATTATTTTTCTTGTGTCTTCCAGGAGTTATCTCATTAGGTCACGCAGAGTGTTTCTCTGTTCTCTTTCTCGATTTCTTGGGATTTCACTCCTTATTCACGTAATTCCTGAGGGACGTTTTCTCTCCTTTCATTTTGGTCAATTATGTAACCGTTGAAGGAGGTTGTGAATCAGCAGGTTCTTGAATTCAGACTGTGCCAAATTTTGTGGATTTGTGATGCCGAGCCCACCCATTCTTGCCGACAACTCTAGCAACCTTTTCTCCTGCTGGTTGGGACATCTAGTACCATTGGCTAACGCAGACAACTATTGCTACTTCTACTGCTACTACTACTACTACTACTACTACTACTACTACTACTACCACTGCTACTACTACTACAACTACTTTTTTTCCACTACTTAGAAGATACCTCCGCCCATTTTCAATTTACCGACACATAATCATGGAGGGCTCCATAAATTGGAGGTCATTAGCCCCAACTCTGTTCACTGTGTGGCATCCAACCATATCACTAATACAACTTTTCACTAAATTTATACATAACACCTTATCATATATTGCGGCTAAATCTCCCTCTCCTTCCCTATTCATGTCGCTCCCGACTCACCCTAATGTCACTCTCCACCACTGTGTCCTCATAGTCCATATTGGAAATGTTTGTGGCTTTTGGGCCAGTGTCTGGTGCCCCTGAGACATAGGATGGCCGACCTGAACAGGGAGAACGAGAGGTGACACCTCATCAAGGCGACAACGTGGCTCCGTGGCTGATGCACCTTTTCTGAGATCAGTTCCGCGAATCGTGTGTTGAAGCATTTGGCCCTGGGACTCATCCCGCCGGATGTGGTGAAGACGAGTGGGGTAAAGATGCCCTGATCCACATACTGGTTTCTTTCACCGTATGCCCTTGTCTTCTCCTGCTCGTTCTTGTGGTGGGAGGCTTCCAGGGGCAGCTCACGGTAACACGCAGCCATCGGGTCGAACATGCAGATGTCCATGAATGCCCTCTGTCCGCGCACCCAGAATCCGCGGGCACTTACATCAACCCGTGCTTCATATGAAATATTAGCCGTCCTGTATCTAAGGTGTTCGCTGTCCAGGGGGAGCAGTGCCGGCTCGGTAGTGACGTCTTGGCATACCTCCCCGAGCATGCTGGCTGCCAGATCCCTTACCTCATCATGTCGGATACAGACAAAGCCTCCCTTTTTGCATGCCTTGGTGTGAGTGACATCATTCGGTGAATCACATGCACAGATATCAGGCATCCCCTCAATCGGCAAGCCATATCTCAGAGCAACGGCGTCGACATATTCTTGTTTGTTGAGGCTGAAGCCTTTTGCTCTGATCGGCAGTATAAGGCGCCTGCTTTCTGTGCTGTGTGGATTTTTCTACACATTTCTGTGGACAGGTTGTTTGTTAGACGGTCCAGCTCGTTCTTTTGGGCCTGGTGTCTTTCTTCAGAGATTCTCCTCTTAATTTCTCTTATTTCACTTTGGTCTACTTCGCCGCCTGCCTCCTGAGCGATAATCATTTTGGTGAGGGATCTGGTAAGGCTGATGGAGTTTTGGTTCTCCTTATCAGCCAGCTTCTCAGGGTTGGTGATCCCCATTCTGCCCAGTCTTGGAGGAAGTGCTAGCATATCCTTCTCTTCCTCCCCCAAAGCACGAGATTTCACCAACGCCGGTAAGAATACATTATTGATGGCAGCTACTTTATCTCCTACGTACTCCTTCTTAAACACCTTTGTCCCGATCACTGCACCTAAGTGTCATTGTCCGTCCTTTGTCACAATGACTCCACTTTCACTAAAAGTTTCTGCGGCATGGTCATAATGTTCAGGTTTGACAATAAGGACAGACTTGGTGGCGTTAGGGATGTATCCAATCTCAGGGCAGGCGTCGTTCACAAGGTCCCACCACCCTTTTAAGTCTTTTAACACTTTCACTTTTCCACTGTGGCTATTTATGTATAGGTTGATCGGGCATGTAATAATAATAATAATAATAATAATAATAATAATAATAATAATAAAAATAAAAATAATAAATAATAATAGTAATGGTAATGACAAGAGTAATAACAATATTACTACAATGACGACTACTACTACTACTACTACTACTACTACTACTACCACCACTGCTACTGCTACTACTACTACTACTACTACTTCTACTGCTACTACTACTGCTACTACTTCTAAAACTACCACTGCTAATAATAATAATAACAATAGCAATAATAACAATAATAACAATAGTAATAATAATAATAATAATAATAATAATAATAATAATGATAAAAATAATTATAATTATAATTTTAATTTTAATAATACACACAAAAAAAACTTCAGGACCTCTAAGTTTTTAAGTTTTCTCACGGGTTTTCCGTCTTATGATTGAGAGAGTTATTACCATTGATTCACACACTACTCATGAACTTGAATTTTTCACAGTATATTTTCCTCAACACTTCCTTTTCTTTCATATGTGAACAACAATTATACGCACCTTCATTTTGTTTCTCCTTGCCCTTGCTTTAAAGTTGCAAAAACATTATTAGCAAGGAGGAGAGGGACACAGAGAGGGGGGATAGGAGCGCAGTAAGAAAAGTTTTTTTTCTTAAGGATTAAAGATATGGGAAGTGTGTGTGTGCGTGTGTGTGTGTGTGTGTGTGTGTGTGTGTGTGTGTGTGTGTGTGTTCAAGATAGAGGAGGAGCTAAAGGGCGTTTGGTTCACTCCACAGACTGTGGTTGAAGCACTAATGACAAATGATAGATAACGGATAATAAATATATAAAGAGGAAGAAGCTGGTTGCCAAAATAATTATTTATAAAGTTAACACAAAACGATGCGTAAAACATGAAGGACGAGGACGAAGAGAACAAAGAGGAAAGCGTGAGTAGGGAGAGAAAGCAGGAAGAGTAGGTGAAGGAAGAACAGTCCTTAAATACTAATAAAACGGGAGGGAAAAAAGTAGAAGAGGAAGGAAATGTAGTGTTAAACTATTCGAACGATACCCAAGTCCTCTAACACACACACACACACACACACACACACACACACGCACACTCCCTTAACGACCTCAGGCCAGTCGCCATCACGCCCATCCCCAGCCTCTTGTGAAGACTTTATTTTTAACTGGGTTTATGATGATATTAGTAGCCTCATAGACATCCAACAATTTGGCAACATGAAGCACTCCTTCACCACTCATTGCCTGGTTAGCTTTCTAGATTTCATACACAGCCACCTGGAGAAACTTGACACCTCCCTTACCCTTGCTTTTGTCGATTTCAGGAAAGCATATGACCTTGTAGACCATACTGTTGTCACTACTAAGGCCATTGAGCTTGGGCTTCACTCAAATATTGTTGCGTGGCTGACTGATTTCCTCAGCGCCCGCCAGCAAGTAGTTCGCTCCCAAGGGTCTGCATCCTCCACTCAACAGCTGACTTGTGGCGTCCCTCAAGAGACTAAAATTGGTCCTCTCTGCTTCCTGGTGCTTATTAACGACACCCTCATGGCCACCCCGCAATACGTTGAGCACCGTGGGTATCCCCATCAATAACAGGGCTACAGACTACACACCTCTTCAAGCGTCGCTCGAAAGCCTTCTGGCATGGACGATGGACAACAGTGACACAATCAACCACATCAAGACCGTGGTGATACCCTTCTGCACCTCCAACAGAGATGTGCCACCTCTGCAGCTGTCAATAAGCTTACACCACTTCCGCGTTGTCCAGTCCACCAAACTACTCAGCATCACCTGGATAACTAGCTCAACTGGAAATCCACGTTTCAACACCGTCAGAGCAGCCTTCTACAAACTCAGGACGCTGGGGGCACCGGCTGCTGAACTGTGCAGTATGTACACATCATTTATACTACCAAAACTAATGTATGCCTCCCCGGCGTGCCCATCCTTCCTTACCCTCACCCAACAACAGCAGTTTGAGAAGGTACAGAAGAGGTCATTCAGGGTCATTTTAGGCCCTGATTACCACACCTACGACAATGCCCTGAACACCCTGAGTCTCCTGCGACTATCTGACAGGCACCAGGACGCCCTCAGAAAATTCGGCATCACTTTGCTTCACCATCCTCACCACCGCCACCTCCTGCCACCCGACGCGCCTCCCTCCACCCGGTTCACCAAGCACCACAATAAACTCACCCCCTTCAGTGCACCGCGAACCAAACGATTCAAACGAAGCCCAGTGCCGGTGATAGTGCGGATGATAAACAATGCCCAACAGTGATAGCCCTGTTAACCCAAAGGGCCGCGGTGCAGATTAGCACTTCGCCGCCATCCTCTATCTGCCCCCTGCACACTACTCTCCCTCTCCCTTTTTGTCTCTATTTTTAGCTTTCCCAAACCACCCCCCACCTTCTTTCGCCCTTTAGCGTAGCCTATTTAGATTAATTTATTGTACTTACCATTTGTATATTTTCAGCCTAACGGCTGCTATACCTTAATAAATATGTTATTATTATTATTATTATTATTATTATTATTATTATTATTATTATTGCTGTTGTTGTTGTTGTTGTTGTTGTTGTTGTTGTTGGTGGTGGTGGTGGTGGTGTTATTATTATTATTATTATTATTATTATTATTATTATTATTATTATTATTACACACAGGCACGCACGGACACTTGTCCGCACACACACACACACACACACACACACACACACACACACACACACACACACACACACACCAGTAATGGAGTATTCGTATTCGAATACATTGGATTATCGTATTTGGGTGTATTCATATTCGTTTTCGAATATTTATAGATAAAATTCAAAGTAATGTCATTCATATTCGAGTACCAGGGAAAAATTTTGGTATTCTGGTAATCATCTGACAAATTCTACAAAATTTGTTATCAGAAATAACAACCATAGTTAAGGTAAGTTCATGAGTTCATTTTACTGTTGCATAACTTTATAGAAGTGCTAAACTCTGCTACGTCAAGGTGTTTTTCAATGAAAAGTATTCAGAATGTATTCATGAATACGTTCAAGAAGTATTAGTATTTGTATTCGAATTAAAACCATTTCAACTCTATTCGAATTTGTATTCGTGTTCGTTGGAATCTGAAATATTCCCATTCGTATTCGAATGCACAACTCTTGTATTCACTCCATTCCTAACACACACACACACACACACACACACACACACACACATGCTCTCACGATCGCAGGCTCCGGCCTCGCAAGGTGAGGTGCAGACAACCCAAGCTGCGATTTTTCCGCTAACATGGAGCGTATAGACCAAGCTTGAATCTGAGAGAGAGAGAGAGAGAGAGAGAGAGAGAGAGAGAGAGAGAAGCTAAAATTAAACATAGCACGATAAATGGTTAATGTGGTAAAGGATGCGGCGTAAAGGAAAGGGAAATATTCTGATATACGTTCGCCGAAGCGGTGACAGTGGGCAAGAAAATACTAAAAGGTATGCGTAAACACACACACACTCACACACACACTCACACACACACAAACACACACACACACACAAATAGGAAGACATACGTATGCAGAAAAATGATCCTCTCCATCCCCCTCCCCCTTCAGCTACAGGTTTCACATGCAAAGGCCTTCAGTCGTGCTGTGAAAACTTATATACACTCTGGGAATAAACACGCGCTTCTTCTCGACACTACGAGTCACAAAACACTTTTACGGCAGGAAGCAATAAGTTGGAAGAATTATAGGAGGGGGACACGAAGGTACGATGCGTTATGAGAGAGAGAGAGAGAGAGAGAGAGAGAGAGAGAGAGAGAGAGAGAGAGAGAGAGAGAGAGAGAGAGAGAGAGAGAGAGAGAGAGAGAGAGAAGCGCATAATCCGGAAAACATATCCCGAAATAGACATAGAAAAGGGTATAAAAATAAGACAAATGAAGACAAAAGCAGATATTCATACACAAAAAGAAAAAAGTCAAGGGGGGTGACGAACAGCCAAACAAGCAAAGAACCAGACAAATCAATAAACTGACCGACATATAGGCAGGCAAATCAGAGAAAAAAAAGACAGACCGGATTTCATGAAGGCAATCTGGATGGAAGGCATGCAGGCAACAAGGCAGGCAGTCGGGCACACAGACGGTGGCTGAGTGGCGAGCGGTGCTCTGCCGCCCCGCGCCCTGCAGCGGTGTGGCTGTCTCTGATTTCGTGCGTCTCGCTCACGTAAACTGTAAACCTTATGTAGTACAACTGTTAATATAGTTAAAATACATTTGGTATTTGTATTAACCTGAGAGAGAGAACTAAAGTGAACTAAAGTGAACTTATAACGGCTACCGCTCGGCCACACATCACTTAACTAATAGGCTATTGTGTTGTCTCAACCACTTCAATCAACTGTAGAACGCAGGCAACGGTATACCGGACCTGACGTGAGACAGCAGTTCGCGCCTTAAACTTAAACGTAACACGTTACATTAACCACGTTAAAAATGACGCATAAAAGTCGTTAACATTAATGATGTGCAGCGTGGTTACGAACTACTCCGAATTTATATATCTCTCTCTCAAACGTAGCTTCAGTGACAGTGTGTGGGGGCAGTGAACGGTATCGGACACAGCAAGCATACGCTGACATCAGCGCGCGGCTTTTCCTGCCCCAGTGAGTCGAGTCAGCACACAGCCGCACCCGAGAGCACACCCCGCCCCGCACCTCCACACAGCAAGCGCGCCCCGCCTCGCACCTCCACACAACCAAGTTTCCTTGGAGGTGTCCAGGCATTTGTTTCTTCCTACGACACAACTCGTCGTAGGTGCGTACTTATCTTCGTCAGGCAACTCGGACCTTTGAGGGTGACTGGTGGGCGTATATTGTCTGCCCGCCGCCCCTCCCACCACCGCTACCAGACGGGGAACGGCAGACCCTGCCACCCCTGCTGCCCTGCCCTTGCCACCGGCGAGGCGAAGGACGCGAGCGTGCTGAGTAGTGGGGCATCGAGTTGCTGTCTTCGAGGTTTTTAACACATTATAGCTGACACTCATTGATACGGTTTCGGTAATTACACCACTTGCAACATTATTTCAGGTGAATTACTATTATTATGTTCACGTGTTTAGGCGTGTGGGGCCGTATCTAATCTATTAGATTTTTCAGCTGTTGATTTTTCTGGCGTGTGGTTGTTTAATATTTTTCTTGAGTAACATTGTTACGCATTTTATGTACAATCATTCATTTTCTTTTCTCCTTTATTTTGTGTGTTTTATTGCACAGTGGAGAAGTTATGTCTTGCTAAGCCTCACTCATTATTCTTTTTCCTCTTTTATTATGCATTTTAAAAGCAACGGGGAGGAGTGAGCACATACTTACCGGTGTATGATTATTACTACTTATTTTTGCAGCAATATTTTTTTTCTTTTACCATTTTACTCCTCATTTTACTAGTAACTCTTTTAATGGCAGAGAAACCTGACCCGAGGACTAAGAGGGGTGGGTAGAGAGAAAGAACAGTGCTGTCAAGGATAACGGTAACTGTTCTCATGTAAGGAGTAGTAGCAGTCTTCAAAGGGTGCTTGCTCCTCCTACGCTGCATGTGCAACCAAGAGGTATTTACTTACTTTACTAATCCCACAATGGCTTCTGCCTCTAATCACCCAGTAACAGCAACAGCAGTTAGGCCTTTCGCAGGGTAGCAAGGGAGGCAGATTATTCGGCCAGGGACTTCTTGTTTCAAAGTGAGATTGTCATGGACATTTCATTCGTGTCAAATCCGGGAGATTAAATATCTCTCAGCCGCTCGAAGGTCAATCCCGGGAACGGGCGCAGGGCCCTCATAAACAGGAGCGCGTTCACTGGACGGAAGGATTATGATGCGTTTCGGTCACTTTTTCTTGAAACATTTGGGGAAGATGGGCAACACAGCCTCGTAAAGGGTATAAATTTTGCTGTGGACACTGTGCAAACGAGTGGCCTTTTTAACAGGCCAGTGGACGCCTATAGGCTATCTACTGATTTGATCTCGTGTTTTAAACAAGGAAACTGGACAGGTGGAGAAACCATTTCTGTAGCTAATGCCGGATTATTACTAGAGTTCCTTGTGTACATGATTGTCCTTAAAGTTCCTCTTCGAAGGAGTGCAGTATCCCTTGACTACAGCCCCACTGGCAACCTAGACGGTTTTATCAGCCAACTTTTATGGCCCTTAAAGTAATTTTGGGTCCTTTTTGAAGCTTCGTTTGCCGTTGACACGTTCGCGGTGAGGGGGGCCTTCGCGACTCTCTGACCTAAACCTTTTTGGGTGTCACCAGCGGTAATCAAAAATTCCTTGGTGTGTTCTTTTACACGTGGTTTAGGCAGAAATAGTCAGATAAATAGGTGGTTGGAAATTTGAGCTTTACGATCTTTTTTTTTTTTTTTTTTTTGCACAGAATGGTGCATAGTGATCGTCTCCAAAGACTAGCGCCGGCTTGAGGTTCAGCCTGACGCTGCTTTGTGTATCTTTCCACCACACGACTATAACCTGCATCCTCGCATCTACTAATTTATGTTTGGTCCCTAAGCTTTTGCCTGCATCTTTTTCATGCGAGAAGGGGAGTGCTTGAGTAATACTTTTCACTCTAACCCACTATTTTCTTTTACTGCTGAATTGATGCAAGGCAGTCAGTCTTCTTAATTTAACCCTAGAACCCTAACGTGGGGTGATTTTCACCCGGCGCTTATCGTGGTAACGTGATTCCTCCCCTACGTGACTCACCAGCCCGTTCTGCTCCTCAGTACCTTCAGTGCTTTGTGTGACATACTGGAGGGTGGGTATGCGCTCTCGCTCAGGGCTTGGAATTTTCCACCACAAGCGAAAATTTGTGATTTCGGGAGAAAATCACCCGACGTTATGGTGACTGTATGGTGCTCCCAGTGGCAGTAGAGGGGTGTACCTGACTGAGGCTAAGGTTTAATGACCTAAGAAGCAGTGCACACAAGAAGAAGTCTCTGTTTTCAATACTTTTTTGGAGCCGTAATAACCGAGGGTGTAGACTAACATAGGGATAGGTACAATTTAACCTTGAACCTCATGTGCTTCTGCTTAAAACATACTTTTTCTCTGCAATGACAGACTTAACTTGAGCAGATGCTGTCCCTAACTTTTATCGTAACCAGCGTGTGAATATCTGTAAGCTTTGGAAGTAAGCAGACAAGTCTTACTTACCCTTACTTGACATATACCACTGTTACCCGTTACGGGAATTATTTTTGGCGTCAAAGATGTCACTCATCCACGTTCGTTACGATCGATGGATAGGTGGAAATGTGTCTTTTTCATTTGATGTTTATTAATGCTGGAATTACTTTAATCAGTTATGCTGGAATTATATATTTCAGTGAGATTTGTTACAACAGTGATTTCACAACTTGGTGACAGGATTTTCTTTTATAGTACTGTAGACCTGAAAAACGGAGTATTAGGAGTTAGTGGTGCTGACTGCCGATGTTTCCAAGGTTCTCCAGACTTGTCCTTGTTATCACATTGTAACTATTAGGAGACTCTTCGGATAACATTACCTCTTTTCACACAACCCACCCGTCTCGAAGGCGCGCCGAGGGTAACGACACTGGCAACTAATTGTCACGCAACGGATGAGTGTTTCTCTGCGACAGTTTTGTGTCCAGGTGTGACTCGAAGGTTCAGTTTGTAGCAGATCTTCTGCAAGGATTGTTCCTTTTTCTTTTTACTATTCCAAATAGCTCCATTACCATGTATCCTAATGACAGTTTAGTCAATTTAATTTTTATAGGATGTATCATGTAAATAATTTTTCGAGCTATTATTTTGTTTTCTCGGAATAGTACTGAGCTTCCATGTCCACGACTCTAGCCCTGTTTACCTCGCCCTGTATGTACTTTGACCATTTCTTGTTACTTCCATGATTATTTTATTATCATTGGCATTTCCGATGCTGTATCGTTAGGCGGGCTCTGACTTATATATATATATATATATATATATATATATATATATATATATATATATATATATATATATATATATATATATATATATATATATATATATATATATATATATATATATTTTAATGCAATAACAGGACCTCGTTTAACTAGTACACATTGTGCGACTGTAACATGGGTAGGTACACTGCTTTTAAAGGTCGGGTGAGTCGCGAGGTCGCGACTTTTAGAGAACCGAGCGATGTAATATGTATATTATAATGTACATGTGTATATATGACTGTACGTGTGGCGACACCCGGTCGGTGTCGCACAACAGAATGTCTAATAACACGTCGTGCTTTTGGCCGTGGGAAGCTGTGATGAACTGACACTAGGATCAGCAAATGATGACTTTCATCAGCCGTCATCAACCGGAACCCACACCCTTCCGGACGAACTACAAGCAAATAAAACGGGCGAACAACGGTTACAACGCGGGGAAGAGAGAGAAGACGGGTGACGGGCAGGCGAGCGGTGCTCTGCCGCCCCGCGCCCTGCAGCCGTGTGGCTGTCTCGGATTTCGTGCGTCTCGCTCACGTAAACTGTAAACCTTATGTAGTACAACTGTTAATAAAGTTAAAATACATTTGGTATTTGTATTAACCTGAGAGAGAGAACTAAACTGAACTAAAGTAAACTTATAACGGCTACCGCTCGGCCACACATCACTTAACTAAAAGGCTATTGTGTTGTCTCAAGCACTTCAATCAACTGGAGAACTCAGGCAACGGTACACCGGACCTGACGTGAGACAGCAGTTCGCGCCTTAAACTTAAACGTAACACGTTACATTAACCACGTTAAAAATGACGCTTAAAAGTCGTTAACATGCTGGGCCCACATTCACCGCGTGATGGACGACGCGGGTTCGAATCCCCGCGCTACCACCTGGGATTTTTCAGTCACCACCGAGTGGCCTAAGACTACCCACAAGCTGTCCTGAAGACCACCCATCAGTCCGGACTCTAGAGGAAACCGTCCAAGTGAATCAAGAAGGAGTTCCGGGAGGCAGCATGAGCCAAGAAAAGATGGCACCACTATAAAACACTAGCCTGCGTCATGACGGGCTGGAGCCGACTACCATTCAGGCCCTTCAAGAAAGCCTACCGGCGCTAAAGGCTGACACGTAAAACACACACACACACACACACACACACACACACACACACACACATATAGACATACTCATACACACTCACCCCCCTCTCAATACATACACACACACACACACACACACACACACACACACACACACACACATGCACGCTTACGCACACATACAAAAAGCATCAGCTGCCACAGTGTATCAGTTCCACCGTGTGACCACTGACTCGTCCCTCTTTTTCCCTCCAAAATTTCCCTTCTTCCCTACCATCCTGCTTCTCTCCCTTCCTCCCTTCCTTCATCCCTTCTACCTTCCTTCCCTACTTCCGTCTCTCCCTTCACTTATCCTTGTTCGCCCCCCCCCTCCCTCCCTTTCTCCTCCACAGCCCCACCCTCCAACCTTCCTGACCCCTCCCTTCCTGTTTGCAGACGATTAAATTCAGGGTCGGTGCCCCCTACACTGTCCCACCCACGCAACACATAGAGCCGTGCATCCTGTGACGTGCCCTAAACATCGTCGCCCTTATCAGCACTGAGGCTTAGCACTGTCCTGCCCAAAGCCATCAGGTGGTGGATCACTTTCTTTCTCTCTCTCTCTCTCTCTCTCTCTCTCTCTCTCTCTCTCTCTCTCTCTCTCTCTCTCTCTCTCTCTCTCTCTCTCTCTCAATTAAACCTGTATATATATATATATATATATATATATATATATATATATATATATATATATATATATATATATATATATATATATATATATATATATATATATATATATATATATATATATATATATATATATATATATATATATATCGACGCGGGTTCGAATCCTCACGCTACCACTCGGATTTTTCGGTCACCGCTAAGTGGCTTAAAACTACCCACATGCTGTCCTGAAGACCATTCATCAACCCGGACTCTAGAGGAAGCCGTCCAAGCGAATCAAGTACGAGTTCGGGGCAGCATGAGCCAATGCAAGATGGCGCCACTATAAACACTCGCCTGCGCCAGAACGGGCTGGGCCGACCATCAGGCCCCACCTGGAAGAAGCCTTGGGCCGACCATCAGGCCCCACCGGGAAGATGCCTACCGGCGCAATAGGCAACAACAACAACAACAACAACAACAAAAAAATATATATAATATATATAGATATATATATATATATATATATATATATATATATATATATATATATATATATATATATATATATATATATATATATATATATATATATATATATATATATATATATATATATATATATATATATATATATATATATATATATATATATATATATATATATATATATATATATATATATATATATATATATATATATATATATATATATATATATATATATATATATATATATATATATATATATATATATATATATATATATATATATATATATATATATATATATATATATATATATATATACTACTGTTCAAAAGGAGGCTCAAAATTACACTTTTTATACATTACTAATTAAAGAGCCTGTGTATGGGACAAAATTAATTGTCTACTCTTGCACAAACATATAAGCAATACAAATACAAAATACAAAATACGAAAATGAGAAACATGTAAAAATAATTTGTAATAGTGTCAGTTTGTCGTTTTACATATGTAGCACTCGAGTGTCCTTCGCGCCACCTGTGAGCAGCCAGCTTCAACTGCTGTGTGGTCATGCTCTCCACTTGAAGTGTGGCTGCCGTGAACATATTTCACAGGTGTGTGGTCCTGGCTGTATAGGTGAGCTGGTGCTGCCTCGACTGGGATCGAGTCACTCCCTGGAGAGTGCCGTCCTGGTGAAAATATATAGGCAGCGCGTGGAGGAAGCCTCAACGTGCTGAGTTGTGGAATCCCCTGCACCTGAATTTTGTGGCACACCACCAATGCTGAGACGTCACGGCGGTGTTCCAGTGACGTCACGGTGGCAGACGACACCTCCGGTTGCTCGCTGGCCTCCACCAGACGCAGTGCTCGTCGCTGCACTGCATCGAACCTCTGCATGTGGGTGGTAGCACTTGACATCCAGCTCAAGGCACAGTACTCTATATATGAACGTATCCGTGCCTTGTAGAGAGTGAGGATGCGCCGTGGGTCGAGGGTTCCCGCCACCCTTCGCAGAGCAGCGACTCGCAGGGAGGCCTGGCGGCAACAGCTCGGAAGTGGTGGTCGAAGAGCAGGCTTTGGTCCACTGACACTCCCAGGACATTAATGTGGTCATGGAGGGGCAGACTATTGCCTCCACGATACAGCTGGCCTGAGAATGCTGAAGAGACGTCTGGGGGCCGTGAGATTGTCGTGGCCTTCGTCTTCTCCGGAGAGAGTGTGACCTTCCACTCCTCTCCCCACTGCTCCACCAGCCTGAGCTGCCTTTTTAACTCTGACGACGCGCTGGCTGTCAAGGCAGCAGCAGGAGCGGGAAAATGTGCAGTCATCGGCGTAGGCTACCACTGCCGAATAGCTGCCGGAGGAGGTCGTCAATGTATATATTCCACAGGATGGGGCCGAGCACGGAACCCTGTGGAACTGAGGCTTGTACTGGTGTGTTACAAGTTATTTGTATACGTTTGGGTTGGGGGGTGTTAACTGATTGCTTGTTTAAGTGTTTGTTTAAGGTGCGAACTGTTACCTCGCTCGTTACAGGGCCGGTGTCACCGTTGCCTGCTTCTAAGTTGATTGTAGTAGGTGAGATAACATTTGTTCACTTAGATCTCTCTCTCACTGGAACATTAATTTTTTTTTTTTTGTATAAAAATGGTATTGACAATTTTACACGATAGTTACAAAGTTTATGTGAGCGGTCGCACAAAGATAAGTAGCACACCCAGAGCACAAGCGACCCTCTCGTGCCCGCTACCCGTCTTCTTGTCTGCCTCTTGGCGCTGCTCGCTCGTTGTATTTGCGTTGCTGTTTCGCCGGAAGGATGTGTCTTCCGGTGATGACTTGCCGGAACTTACAACATTCTAGTGCTGATCCTTGCTGATTTAGCTTCAACCCAGCGTCTGTTCTCACGACCATAAGCGCCTACGTGTCCACTAACATCCTATGGTGACATTGAGCTTGTGTTTCGACACATACATTCATACATTCATATGTACATAATAATATATGCATTACATCGCTCGGTCACCTAAAAGACGCGACCCCGCGACTCATCCGACCTTTAAAAGTAGTGTACCTACCCATGTTACAGTCTAGCAATGTGTATTAGCTAAGCGTGGTCTTGTTACAGTTGCTTTGAAGATTATTTTACAAGTCAGAGACCGCCTAACGATACAACATAGGGAAATGCCAATGATAATAAAAATAATCATGGAAGTAACAAGAAATGGGTAATGTACATACTGGTTGAGGTAACCTGGGCTAGAGTCATGGACGTGGAAGCTGAGTTCTATTCCAAAAAAAACAAAATAATGGCTCGAAAAATTATATACATCCTAGAAAAATTAAATTGACGAAACTGTCATTAGGATACATGGTAATGGAGCTATTTGGGATAGTAAAAAAAAAAAAAAAAAAAGGAAAAATCCTTGAAGAAGATCTGCTACAAACTGAACCTTCAAGTGACACCTTGACACAAAAACTGTCACAGAGAAACACTCATCCGTGGCGTGACAATAAATTTGCCAGTGTCGTTACCCTCGGCACGACTTTTGAGACGGGGGGGTCTACAACGACAGCTGAGGTTTTGTGAAAAGAGGAAATGTTATCCCTAGAGTCTCCTAAGGAAGAAGAATAGTTACAATGTGATAACAAGCACAAGTCTGGAGAGCCTTAGAAGCTTCGGCTGTGTCAGCACCACTGACTCCTGATACTCCGTTTTTTTCAGGTCTACAGTACTATAAAAAAAAATCCTGTCACCAAGTTGTGAAATCACCGTTGTAAGAAATCTCACTGAAATATATATTTCCAGAATAATTGATTAAAGTAATTGCAGCATTAATAAACCTCAATTAAAAAGAAAAATGGTCAAGCCACTAAATTTCCATCTATCTCACGATCGTGGATGACTGACATCGGTGACGTCAAAAATAAATCCAGTAACGAGTAGGAGTGGTATGTCAAGCAAAGGGTAAGTAAGACTTGTCTGCTTACTTCCAAAGCTTACGGATATTCACATGCTTGTTACAATAAAAGTTAGGGACAGCATCTGCTCAAGTTCAGTTAAGTCTGTCTTTGCAGAGAAAAATGTCTGTTTCAAGCAGAAGCCCATGAGGTTCAAGGTTAAAAAGCACCTATCCCTATGTTATTCTACACCCTCGATTATTACGGTTACAAGCAAATTAGAAGACTGACTGCCTTACATCAATTCAATAATAAAAATAAAATAGTGAGTCAGAGTGAAAATTATTACTCATGCACTCCATTATCGCATGAAAAAGATGCAGGCAAAAGCTCAGGAACCAAACATTAATTAGTAATTGCGAGGACGCAGGTTATAGTCGTGTGGTGGAAAGACAGACGAACAGCGTCAGGCTGAGGCAAAATTCGGAACCTCAAGCTGGCGCTAGTCTTTTGAGACGATCACTATGCACAATTCTGTGTATTAAAAAGTAGATCGTAAAGCTCAAAATTCAGCAGGCCTATCGGCATACTTGAGAGCATACTCCACCCTCTCCTCCCTGTTTCGCTCGGACAGTTTCGGCTTTTGGGCTGGCCTGCGACCTCGCAAACACATGCTGTAAAGCCTACGTCGGATGGAGTCATCGCAGCCTTGTAGACGTAGGGCAATGCGTATGGCGACAGCAGGCGTTTTTAGAGCAACGGCACTGACATTTACTATGGCCTAGTAAACAATAAAGGAACACACAAATAAAGAAAGATACAGACGGCTGATGGCTAGCAGTATTACGTAACATTGTCAACATCGTTTAGACACAATCATGTCATCATTATGCCTCATATAACTATAATTAGTATTCTACTGGCAGTGTATCATGTCACTCACATAATTTACCTGATCGTCATTGGGGGTAGTGTTTATAGTGGCATGTCTTCTGTTTTACCAGTGTCTTCATGTCGCCGTATCCACCTTGCTATTGTGTTGCGGTGGATACGAAGCTGCCGCGCAATATCAGAAATGGTGTGGCCCGCTTCACATAGGGCAACGATAGCTCCACGCGTTGACTGTGAGGTCTCCATCGTAAGTAACAGACGTAGTTGCCCGACAATGACTATGTTAGGCTTTCGTGAACAATGCTCCGAACCATGAGCCCAGTGATTCTGACCTTCCGAACTAGCAACAGTCAGACATATCAACCCTTCCCACCCACAACACCACAACCTGTATGAACGTTTTCGGACGGCATCGGGCACCCTCTGCACCGATACCTTTGAGATCCAGTGTACATGATAATATATTACAGGTGAAGGCCTTGATGACTGCCCGTTCATCACGACCTGGAGGGTTCTCCCCTGGAGGTAATCATTGAGCAGCATCAGGAGGGCAACCTGGACACCCTTGGCGCGAAGCCTTTCAATAAGCCCCGCGTACCAGACCCTGTCAAAAGCTTCAGCACTATCCAGGGCTACCATGAGTGTGTCCAGGCCTTCATCCAGTACGTCTTGCCGGTCCTTGGAAAGAAGGAGGAGGAGGTCCGCGGAGGATCAGCCAAGCCTGAAGCCAAACTGTCTGTCTGAGAGGAGATGGCTCTCGCTCAGGTACTAACAGATGACTCCAGCCGCCACCCACTCCAGCATCTTTCCCACCACAGAGAGTAAGAAGATGGGCCTGCAGTTGCTGGGCCCAGACCTCGAATTTTTCTTGTGGACCAGAACCACACGCTCCTCCTTCCATATTGAGGGCCACTTGCACTCCCTCTGGCAAGACGTGATGACGGCAGAGAGAGGACCTGAGAGCTCATTGACGCAATTCTCCCTCTCTCTCTCTCTCTCTCTCTCTCTCTCTCTCTCTCTCTCTCTCTGGGAAGTCGAAAAAAACAAAGAACGCACGTGACTGCTATTGATTCCTACCTCGGTAAGCATATAAAATGCAGCGAAGGTCGAGTGCAAATAGCGATAAGCTCGGTCAGTGTCGCATATTTCATCCCCATTGCCACATTCATGATGTAGTTTAATAAGACTCACCTACCCTCAACTCTTCCCTTCTATCTTCTTTCACCTTTGTCTAGAGACTAGACTCTTCGTTTCTTTCCTCCTTCTTTTTTCTTCTATTTCAAAAACTTCTACATCCTACCATGCCCGCTTATGCCGCCCTTTTATAACTTCTGCCCCTGTGGTCTGCCTTAAAAGAAAGTTATGGCCTGTAGAAGAGAGTGAAAAGGTGAGAAAACGGGGAAAGGCGATTAAAAGGTGTAACATAAGTAGAGGCTGTTGCCATGCGTTTTCTTACTGTTCTCTCTCTCTCTCTCTCTCTCTCTCTCTCTCTCTCTCTCTCTCTCTCTCTCTCTCTCGCGCGCGCGCGCGCTCGCTCTTTATTGCCTCGTTGTTTACACATTCCTTCAGTTCTTGTTCTTGTTCTTCTTCGAACTCCTACTTTTGCTCTTGTTGTTGTTCTTCTTTTACTTCTGCTTCACAATCCGTTGTTCTCACACATACCTATTTCATCCCTCTCCATTTTCTCGTCCTCATTCTCCTATTCCTCATCCTCGTAACCTTCATTATCCTCTCCTTTCACCTTCATCTATTCCTCCTCCTCTCTTTCTAGCACCTCATCCGTCTAAATTCACTCTCCTTTACACCTGGCCAATACCTGAATGAATGCATGATAAACGACTGATTGCCTGACGTGATGGACTGAAACGCATACACCGAGATGAACGGAAATGAGAGAGAGAGAGAGAGAGAGAGAGAGAGAGAGAGAGAGAGAGAGAGAGAGAGAGAGAGAGAGAGAGAGAGAGAGAGAGAGAGAGAGAGAGAGAGGCTCGTCCTCCCTTTCCTCCACCTGTCACTACTGTTCATATTAGTCTCGGTGAAAGGGTTAAGGGGATGGGAAAGGGTGGTCATTGCTTCTGAAATATCGAGTGCACAGAGGAAGGAGGGGCAGGAAAAGGAAGACGATGACGAGTTCGTGGAAAAAGAGGAGAACGAAGAGGAGGGAGGTGAAGGATTAGGATGAATAGGAAGGGAGAGGATGAGAGGAGGAGAATGAGGAAATGTGAGTTACCAAGCAGGCCTGCCATGAGAGAGAGAGAGAGAGAGAGAGAGAGAGAGAGAGAGAGAGAGAGAGAGAGAGAGAGAGAGAGAGAGAGAGAGAGAGAGATACCATAATTGTTGGTGGACCAGCATTGCCATTTGAAAACACTTATGAAAACAGTGCAGAAGTAGTAATTAGAACCGTTAAAGACAATCTTCATATAAACATTACACAAACAGACATAAATGTTGCACACAGGCTAGGGTCAAAGAAGACCCAGAATACAAACATATCCGTTATAGTTAAGCTGTAGAGCCGACAGAAGAAACATGAAATAATGAATGCCTGCATAACAGTTAGGCTTAATCTCCACATCAATGAAAGCCTGACACCCAAGCGTCGAGCAGTGTTCAAAACTGTATGGGACATTAGGAAACAGAATAGGGATTTGTTCCGACAATGCTACACCCAGGATGGGAAATTATATGTAAAACTAAAAATTTCAAACCAGAAGCAAATCATTACTACTGATGAAACACTTGCTAACTTCTTAGATCAGTACCCAACACTTAAACAAGCCCCAAGTACTCACTAGTCCCCAAATATTCTTCCATGATGGAATAATGAGCCAAGGAGGATTTATTCAACTGAATTAAGAGACCAAATGGCTTCTGATAGTACACTAATAGAACATACTTGTAATTAACTAGGTTCAACACCTTACCCACCTAACTCCGCCTCACCCTGTTCCCGCTCCCCCACCTTATTAGCAACCTTACCTGTCCGTACCCCTGTTTTTACTTACTCCACTATACCCCTTTTCCTGCTGCCCTACCCTACCCCTACTCATGCTTACCTCATCCTTCCCAGTTTTCGTTGCCCCTCCCTACCCCTATTCCTACCTACCTCATCCTCTTCTCTGCCTCCTTACCCCATCATACCTGCTTATCCCATCCTATGCTTCCCTCTGCTTACCTTACCCTACCCATGTTTCACCCTGTCGCCCCTAATTCGGCTCTCATCTATGCCACCCTCTGCTTGCCCCAGTTTACCTCACCTTACCCTTGTTTATACTTACCCCAACCCAAACCCCTATTCCCTCTCCACTCCACCTCGTTTCCTAACTCTCCCACACCAGCCACTATCCTTCTTACCACATTACATCACTATCCTGGCTACCACATTCTACCTCTGATTTCCCACCCTACCTATTTATACTCACATTAACCTTCTTATATTCCTACCTGCCCCATTCTTTCCCCTATTCTGGCCGACCCCACCCTCCTCATCGTAGAAAGTGACATTTTACGCACAGTTGAAAAGATTAAAGCAAGCAAAGCTCCTGGTCCAGACAAAATTACACCTAGAATTTCAAAAGAAATCAAACATCAAAATTGTAAACCTCTCTCTATCTTATTCAATGAATCTTGAACAGCTGGAAAAGTTCCGACGGATTGCAAACTAGCAAATATCACACCAATTTTCAAATATGGGGACAAATCTCATCCAGGAAGCTATCCACCATTTAGCCTGACATCGATTGTTTGTAAGTTAATGGAGACTATCATTATTTTTTTCTTCTTTTTTTACATCAAAGGGCAACAAAAAGAGTATAAAAAAGCCCTCTACTCGCCGCTCCCATAAAAGATAAAAGTAAAGAGTAGCCAAAAGAGAGGTCAATTTCGGGTGGAGAGGTGTCTTGATACACTCTTCTCGAAAGAGGTCAAGTCTTAGGCAGGAGGATATACAGACGAAGGAAGGCTGTTCCAGAGTTTACCAATAAAGTCGATGAAAAAATGGAGAAGCTGGTTAACTCTTGCATAAGGGGTTTGGACAGTATAGGGATGAGCATGAGTAGAAAGTCGTGTGCAGCGGGGCCGCGGGAGGGGAGGAGGCATGCAGTTAGCAAGTTCAGAAGAGCAGTCAGCTTGAAAATATCGATAGAAGATAAAAAGAGAGGCAACATGGCGGCGGAATTTAAGCGGTTGAAGATTATTAGTAAGAGGAGGAGAGCTGATGAGACAAAGAACCTTAGACTCCACTCTGTCTAGGAGAGCTATGTGAGTGGTGGCCCCCCCCCCCCCCCCGTGAGTGGAGCCCCCCCCCCTACCCCCCACCCCCCCCACACACACACACGTGAGATGCATACTCCATACGAAGGCGGACAAGGCCCCTACAAATGGAAAGCATCTCTGCGGGGGAGGAGAACTGGCGGAGACGATACAGAACGCCCAACCTCGAGGAAACTGATTTAGTGAGAGAGGAGATGTGAAGTTTCCAGTTGAGATTTTGAGCTAAGGACAGACCAATGATATTTAGTGTTGAAGAAGGTGACAGCTGAGTGTTATCGAAGAATAAGAGATAGGTGTTTGGAAGCTTGTGTCGAGTTGATAGGTGGAGAAATTGGGTTTTTGAGGCATTGAAGGACACAAGGTTCCTTTTACCCCAATGGGAAATGATAGTAACATACGGTGAAATTCTTCGAAGAAAATAATATAATAAATAATTCGCAACATGGCTTCCGTGGTAAACGTTTGTGTTTAACTAACTTACTTGATTTTTTTCATTATATTTTTGAGGTGTTCGATGAAAGCAGATCAGTAGATACCTTCTATCTGGATTGTCAAAAGGCATTTGATAGGGTCCCCCACAAACGGTTGCTAGTAAACTATTGGCGCACGGTATCTCAGGTAACATTCAAATTTTGATGTAGACTGGCTCTCTGAACGGAAACAGGGAGTAGTTCTAAACGGTGTTTCATCTAACTGGCTCGATGTCAGAAGCAGCGCACCTCAAAGATCAGTGCTTGGTTCCATGCTCTTCTTAATTTATGTTAATGATATCGATGATGGACCCACTTGCAAAATATCAAAATTTGATAATGACACAAAAATCACTTGTAAGATAACTACGACACTCGATGAAGAAGCATTACAATCAAATCTAGATCGACTTACACTTTGGGCCAACCAATGACAAATGAAATTTAACGTTGACAAATGTAAAGTGTTACACATCGGAAACAATAACAATCGCGTTCAGTACGTAATGAATGGCCAACAACTTTCTGCAGTAAGTAAAGAAAAAGGATATTGGAATCACTATATCAAGCGATTTAAAGCCCGGTCAGCATTGTTCAGAGGTAGTTAAAGCCACAAACAAATTGGTTGGCTTCACCGGACGAGTCATTAATAATAAATCGAAAAAAAAAGCAATATTAAAACTGTATAATTCGCTGGTTCGACCCCATGTAGAGCACTGTGTACAGTTTTGGTCTCCCTATTACAGAAAAGACGTAGAAAAGTTAGAACGGATTCAACGGATAGTAACAAAAATGATTCCTAGGTTGATAAATTCATCATATGAACAAAAGATTAAAGAAGTAAATTTATTCAGCTTATCAAAACGAAGAATGCGATGCGATCTAATAGAAGTGTTTAAAATGTTTACAGGATTCAGTGATGCTAATGTGGAAGATTACTTTCCAATTGATCGATCAAATAGAACAAGAAGAAATAACAATTTCAAGATAAGTGGAAAAAGATTCTCGTCGCACGAAGTCAAACACTTTTTCTTCAAGTGAGTCGTTAATGTTTGGAATTCTCTACCCTATGATGTCGTTGATAGAACAACAGTTGAATCCAACCAGCAACTAAGATAATACTCATTGTCGTGATAACGTTAAGTTCTTTCGAATACTGGTGTCCTTGTCCGTTTTTATCGTCCGGTTAGTGGCAGCAGTAATGGTAGTTCTTTCCTCTTTCCTACATAATTTCCATCCCGTATTTCCATGCTGCATGGTTCATTTTCCTTTCCTGCCAGCTTTGGCTGGTGGGATGAGTGGGGTGGGACTTTCGCCTTTGCTGTCCTTCATCATCCACCTTTGATTAGATAGTTAGTGTAGCTTGTCACAAACAGCCTCGTAAGGACCATCAGGTCTGCTGTTGTTTGTTCTTCCTATGTGTATTTCTTTGAGGTTGTTGTCGTGGAGGAGGATTCGGACATGATGAGAAAGGTACAGGGACACACTGACATACATTAATACAGAGAGAGAGAGAGAGAGAGAGAGAGAGAGAGAGAGAGAGAGAGAGAGAGAGAGAGAGAGAGAGAGAGAGAGAGAGAAATGCATTGAAATAATATTTTTATCTTCGTTGTCACTACGCAGTCCATCACTATTGCTACACACACACATACACGCACACACCACCCACGCACGTGTACGAGAAAGAGGCAAAAAATGAAGACTCCTAGCCACTAGCACAGGACTTTCGATTTTGCTGTGGGACGAATAGCCTCAGTAATTTAAATTAGCGTATCGTCTTATCGCTTGTGATTTCTGTCTCCAACTATTCATCGACCCCATCTCTCTCTCTCTCTCTCTCTCTCTCTCTCTCTCTCTCTCTCTCTCTCTCTCTCTCTTTCTCCATCCTTCCATATATATCTCTTTTGCTTCTCTTTCTTCTTTCCTTTTCTTCCCTTTCTTCATCTTATCATATCTAACTCTTTCCACTGTCTTCTCTTTATTAATCTTTTCCATTTTTTTATATTATTGCTTCTCTCTTCAATTCTTTTATATAATTTTCTTCTCTCTATCCCTTCACTCTCTCTTCCTTCTCTTATCTCCTCGTTCATTCCATCCTCTTCTCTCTCAGAGCCGCTCTTCCTCCTTTCCTCCCCCGAGTGAGCCTAAAGGGAATGGGTTGGTGATTGGTAAACTTGACGTGGTCAGGTTCTTACTTAAATGTTCATGACTTGTGTAGGTTGTGTATAAGGTGCAATGGAGAAGGTTGAGTGAAGTGAGGCTGCTGAAATAAGTTTGTGTAAGACGAAGTGGTATACATGTGGTGAGGTGACGTGAATAATGTGATATGATGTGAAATGGAATGAGGTCAACATGAGGTGAAGTAAATTATTTAAGATGTGAAGTGAGGTTACATTATGTTATTTCGCGATCAGTAAGGTGAGGTCAGTTGTAGGGAGGTTGTAGAATATGGTGAAAAGTGAGTAACTTTAAGTTTTTAACGGTGTAAGGCAAGGTCACACAATATCGCAAAATTATTTGCGGCTTGCATGGAAGTATTTGAGAAATCAAAGTATAATAACAGGCGAATCCAGATAGACAGTGGATAACTTAACGATCTTAGAATCGCAGTCCTTATAGATCTAAGGAAAAATCTGAGAGGCACACAAAAACACAGATATATATATATATATATATATATATATATATATATATATATATATATATATATATATATATATATATATATAATGTGTATAACATGGAGAGACAGAAAGCGAGCATCATGGATTTGGAGACGGATAAATGGTGATGAGATTTTAATGACCAATAAGAATAAGAAATGGTCCTAGGAAGGGCATACAATGCGTTGAACATACAACAGATGAAAAGAAAACGAAAGTTACTGAGAGGCAACACAAACTTGAAGACAAAAAGACAAAGAACAAGATGAAATGATGAAATGATGTTTTAGCCGAGGCAGAATAAAGAAACTATCAGAGAGAGATGAAGAACGGTGAGAAATGCCTTTGTTTTCCAGTGAACTAGTAATAACTGAGGACGATGATGATGATGATGACGATGATGATGATGATTAGCATGGCGTAGTTGTAACTTGTCATGTGTTTACTGGTTTTTTTTTTTGAAAGAGTGGTCACTTCTTGCATAGTGACCTTAGCACTGCACTACCATTATGTTCTCTTAGTGGTGGGAAAGTTCATAATTACGTGTTTTTTTTCCGAACCATTGTTAATTCAACAGAACGGTGGGATGTGTATGGCAGGTAGAGGTTATGCAGTTGTTGTAGTTTATGTATGTTGGGTGTCCCAGGGGGGAAGAGAGAGAGAGAGAGAGAGAGAGAGAGAGAGAGAGAGAGAGAGAGAGAGAGAGAGAGAGAGAGAGAGAGAGCGTCCTCCCCTCCCTCGCTGCTTCACATAATTTGAACGTAAAGGTGCTAATGGACTTGCCAGGTGGACATTGCTGTTGCCAGGGTAACGCCAGCGGACGGGTTGTAGAGGCCCGGCGCTTGCAAATTTCAACCATGATTACGTGTGACATTTTGCCTCGCTCTGCCTACCTACTGATGGCGTGTTTCCCCCTATTTTATTTTCTCTTATCAGTGACTTTTTTTTCTCTTTATCAGGGGTAACAGATACGCAGACACACGTACGAAATGATTTTTTTGGTTGTGGGTTTTTGTAATTTTGCGTGTGTTTGAGTTTCATTGCTTGTATGTTTGTGCGCGTTTGTTTGTTTCTTTTGTGTGTGTATATTATCAGTCACCCGTGTTCGATATTACTTTTTTGAGGAAAGATAGATATATAGATAGATAAATAGACAGATAGCTAGCTAGCTAGATAGATACAGATAGATAAATCGTTAGAGAGAGAGAGAGAGAGAGAGAGAGAGAGAGAGAGAGAGAGAGAGAGAGAGAGAGAGAGAGAGAGAGAGAGAGAGAGAGAGAGAGAGAGAGAGAGAAATATATAGGTAGATAGATAGATTGATATATACATACATACAAACATACATAAACACATACATACATACATACATACGTACATAAGGGTATATAGTTTCCAAGAACTGAATGAGTCATGTATGGATGCAGCTAGAGGGGGGGAGTGCGTTTTGAGTGTGTGTGTGTGTGTGTGTCCGTGCTGAGCTGGACGTTGTATGTAAGTAGGTTCAAAAGAGCATGTCAATTATTATTCCAACATTCATCAATTTACCCGATACGACACAACACTGAACACGCCATGAAATTAATTACAAATACTCATCTCTTGTAATGCCAAATGGGTTTCCGAGTCCAAGCAGCATCCCTCTTCCTGCCTCCCACCTCTTCCTTCCCCTCACAGCCTAAAATCCCCCACATCATCCCCCCTCCATCTACCATTCCCCACTAGACAAGAATCCCTTCCTCCGACACCCCTTCCTTTCTCCACACCACAATTAAAAACACAAAATTTTCCATTCCACCTCCACCGTTTCTCCTCTCATCACAATACTAAATTCTCCCTTCTTCCTTCTCATCACCTCCCCACCCCAGGCCGAAAATTCTAGTGGGGTCAAGGGGGCTATAGCCCTCCCCATGTTTTATATATCAGCCTCAAAATGCCCATAAACATGGTTATTTAAAAAAAAAAATTCCCCCACCTGTGCATGCTCCCTTCGTTCGCCACCCTCCCCCCCATCTCATAAACCTGTGATGCCCTCTATCTCTCCCCCAAAATCTGCCAAAATTACGTGCCTGTCACCTTACAACACAAGATACCCTCTTCCTTCTCCTCCATCCTCACAATATATGATCTCTCTCCCATTCCTCCATTTCTCACATAAGACACATGGTCCTCGTTTGTTCCACTCTTTTGACTCTTCACAATACAAGATCCCTTTTATCCACACTACCACTCTACACATTTTCCCTCCCATGACCTACTCCTCAGTTATACTTTCCTCCTCCACCCCTCCACCTAATTACTCTTCTCCATACTCTCATCAAGTCTCCTTTGCTTCCTTAAACGCATTTTCACAGAACTTCACCACTTTGCTTCAACTTTTCCAACTAACCCTTTTCCCGTTTTCCCAGTACTCTTATTTCTCTATTCACCCTTCAGCCTCTTCATTACTTCTCTCCTTACCTCGTCCCCATCCTTTACATTCAGCATCACGCTTTTCAACTTACAAGTAGGATGTGATTTTCATGTCCGCTGCTGCTACTACTACTGCTATTGCTACTACTACTACTACTACTACTACTATTACTACTACTACTACTACTACTACTATTACAACTGCTACTACTACTACTACTACCACATAATAATAATAATAATAATAATAATAATAATAATAACAATAATAATAATAATAATAATAATAATAATAATAATAATAATAATAATAATAATAATAATAATAACAATAATGATGATTATCTATCCGCAACTCATCTTTCTCGTTCACCTCCCCAACACACACACACACACACACACACATACACACACACATAGACCGACGGAAGGATGGACGCACGGGCTAACGGACACTCAGTTGCAATCCCTTCACCTCAGTTCTGCGAGAAATCAACTCCAGTCGGAGTTTATTACACATTATTATTGCTCGGTAAATGTCATGCCCGCTGCCGAATTCCCTCGCTAAATCAATTTTACATCCTATCAGGGTACGATTTTCTGTCTGGTTTCATCCGACTTTATGAAATTCGAGGCTCTTGCTGATGTCAGGAAGCGAAGGGAGTCTCGGGTGTAATTTCGTGTTTCCCTTTACGGAACATTGCCCGAATGTGTGTATGTGTGTGTGTGTGTGTGTGTGAGAGAGAGAGAGAGAGAGAGAGAGAGAGAGAGAGAGAGAGAGAGAGAGAGAGAGAGAGAGAGAGAAAACGATCGCTCGTTCTGGCGCCAACTAGACGGAAAGAAAAGTAATTGTAGTTTGACTGTGTCCATCATTATATAACTCTCTTTCTCTCTCTCTCTCTCTCTCTCTCTCTCTCTCTCTCTCTCTCTCTCTCTATTCAAGCATGCACACACACACACACACACACACACACATACGCACAGGCTCTATGGTTAATGGTTTAATATCGGTCTTGTCGCTTACCTCTCCCTTCTGCATGTCTCCCTCCATCCATCTACCTGTCCCCTCCCACCCCCCACACCTCTCCCCCGTGCTGCAGGCTTGTGAGCGAAGGGGGTGAGGATAATTGCCCTTTGATTCTAGTATTGTATTTTTTTTGCCGAAAGAGTGTCGGCCGAGACCCTGAGAGTGCGGGTAATTATTCTGTCCTTTGCATGTTTTATGGGGAAATTATTGAGCGAGTTGTGAGTTGCGAGCACCAGGAGGAAGTCGAAGAAAAGGAGGATGAAGAGTAGGAGAAAGAGAAGAAGGAGGAAGAGGAGGAGGAGAAGGAAGAGATTATACATAATAATAATAATAATAATAATAATAATAATAATAATAATAATAATAATAATAATAATAATAATAATAATAATAATAATAATAATAACAATAAATAATCAGTTTATTTAGTGATTACAGCTGTAAAGCTGAAAATATACACATTAAGAATACAATGTTGAAAAGTGCAATATAAAAGGGGTATAAGGGTCTGTGATTTACATTGTGGGAAAGCTGTGATGAACTAAAAGAGAGGGGGGGGGGGGGGTAGAGGAGTGTCGCGGTGCGGGAGGAGGAGGGGTTGTCTTCCGGGTGGCGGGTCAGGTGCTAAGCCCCAGGTCAAAAAAGTTCAGGTCGCAGCTGATGTCAGGGGTGCAGGTAGGGGCGGTGTCGGCCGTCACTCAGCCTGTGGACTTAGCGATGACCTGCTAATCCATGCAGCTGGCGAGACAAGAGGCGTGTTCAGTCAAGGCCTTCCTTTTAGAAGGCCATGGTTCAGTAGTGTCACCGACAAGCGCGTGTGTGTGTGTGTGTGTGTGTGTGTGTGTGTGTGAGAGAGAGAGAGAGAGAGAGAGAGAGAGAGAGAGAGAGAGAGAGAGAGAGAGAGAGAGAGAGAGAGAGAGAGAGAGAGAGAGAGAGAGATAGAGAGAATCTGTTGTTGTTCCTTGTAGTTTCAAAGCGTCTCAAGATCCCCATCAACCCTAACCACCCTTCCTTGCCTCCGTCACTTTACCGACACTTCGTCCTTCCCTCCTCCCATTTCTTTCACCTATTCCTTAGCCTCACCCTTTTCTTCCTCTTTCTGCTCTTCCTCTTCCTTGTCCTCCTCTTCTTCCTCTTTCTCTTCCAAATCCTGTTCTTCCTTCCACCACCACGTAAGTCCTTTCACCTTTATATATATATTTACTATATTATTTCTTTAAGTCTTTATTTCTTCTCCTTGCATTCTCCTGCTTGCTGTGTCTTTCCCCTTTCCTACCTACCCCTCTTTCACTTTTTCTCCACCTCCTCCTCCTCCTCCTCCTCCAGTCTTAGGCAATGGAGTCACGCGTGTAATTCGTGTTTCTGCCGTCCATCACTATTAATGGTGGACCACAATGGTTAGTAGCGCAAATTAAAAGGTTTGAGTGAATATGGTGGTGCTATTAATTCCGGACCAATTAAGTATGACCAAGTTTAATTACTCTTCGTGACTTAGTTATTAGCTGAGCAGTACTTATTTGGCGATTATTGGCCAGGTTTACTGGATCTATAGCTACCATCATTCTTCCCCTCTTCCCCTACCCTTTTTTCCTTTCCATCTCCCCTCTCTCCCCCCATCACTTTCTCATTACAGAGGGAAGTCGTCTTAATGGTGAAAAGACACTTATAACCTCATCTTACGTTTCCCACCCTCACAGTCACTAACCTCTCTCACCCCAAACTCTTCTTTCCTTTCCCTCTCTCCTTCTTCCATCCCATATTACAGGGCGAAGTTGTTTTAATGAAGAAGACACTGGTTTTGGCCCTACCTCATCATACCCTTCCGAACGCTTCAACCATTAACTTCCTCCAACTGCAATCTACTTCGGTGTAGATGTGAGTGTCGAGAGGAGTATCCTTCTTTTATGTCACCCTGAAAATTTTCACCTCCTCCGCATTACACAGTTAATTCTTTTTTCTTTTGTTATTATCAACATATTATTTTCATCGTAATTATTTTGTTCTAATCTTTACAGTTTGTTATCACCCTGTTCCTCCTTTTCTTCTTTTCCTCCTCCTCCTAGCTCGTAGATTAGAGTAAATGGTAGCAACAACAAACAGCCTAGTTCGGACCAAGAGGTTTGTTGCTGTTTGCTTTTCTTTTGTACTACTTTGTACTCATCCTCGTATTAATCATCTAATTTCTGCTCAACTTTCCTTCATTTCTTTCCTTTCTCCTAAAAATGAGTGGCAGCCGACAACACTCTCTCATATGAAAAAGGAAAAAGAAAGTTTCAGATTTATCGAAATCGTAGAGAATTCATTTCTTACTTAAATTGCTATACAAAGAAAAATACATTATGAAAATTAAAGATCTGTTATTGGTAAACGAGCCTGACCTCACTCACAACTATGTGGTAGGCGATAAATTCTGAAGTTGCGATTACCGCTTAATTCATCTCATTACAAGTGCTGAGCACAAACGTATTGATAATGTGTTTGGGATACCAGACTAGGAAAGCTAATTCATTAGTAGGACAGTGCTTAGGAAGAACTAAATTTCTCTATATAATCGGGAGTGCGTGGGAAACCTTCAGGAATAACTCCTAGAAGTAAAGAGGAGAACTATTCCCATGAAATACACGTGACTAAATGATGCTGTTGATTGACCGTCTCATCGAAAAGAAAAAAAAAATATGAGAGAAGAGGATGCTGCTGGAGCACAAGAATGGCACTGTCACAGCCTCAGAGCTTGTCGAACTCAATTATCATTAAAAAAATTCTTTGATCTATAGTTTTCTATACTCTGTTGCCGCAGGTGTTAATTCCACTTTCCCGTATATGGCTGCAGCAACTACTTTCATCCGTTCCTCAAATTATTTAATTACCTGACGAATTGATAAAATAATTTTATCAGGCAGTAAGTATCGTTAAAAGTCAGAAAACTTTTTGTTGCCTGCTCTTTAATGTTTTAATTTTTCCATTCCCCCTATCTTCTGCTTTTTTCCGTTTCCTTTCTCTTTTCCCCCCTTCGTCTCTACCTTCCTTCCACTCCTCCATCTTAATATTCATCATTCCATCTTCCGTTCCTTCCTTTTTTTCTTTTCTCCATTTTCTATCACTTAATGTCTATTTCCCATTTTCCTTTATTTCTTTTAATCTTTCCTTCCTTTCATATTTCCTTCCTTATTTACTTCTTTATCTCATTCCCTCCCTTCTCGATTCATCCTTCCATCCTATATACCATTCCTTCCTTTTCTCTCTGCTTCCATCCTTCCTTCGAATCACAATCCAAGCCTCGCCCCTCGGTCCAGAGTCCTAAGACCCGTATATTCAAGACCACATTTTCTTCGTCCCAGGCAACGCGTGTGTCGGTCAGAGCGTCTTGGGTGAGTCATCGTGAGGGGTCAGCGGTTATCACGAGGGAAATTGACAGAAATGCACGCTCCTGTCCGCCCTTCGCAAAGATTGTAAGATTGCAGGGAGACTTACGCATAATTTCCTTTTACCTCGTGTTATAGAGGCCACGAGGCAGGATATAAAAAGCGTTGTTTACGGGCTTAGGCAATTACTAAGCCTTTTTTTATCCACTTCAACATTCTCGTAAATTACAAGACATTTCAGGGAAGGTGAGAAGTCAAGGCCAATACACGCACAAAGGTCCACAAATACAGATCTCTCTCTCTCTCTCTCTCTCTCTCTCTCTCTCTCTCTCTCTCTCTCTCTCTCTCTCTCTCTCTCTCTCTCTCTCTTCATCAAATTTTATGAGGTATTTTGATCATACACTGCATAATATATTTTGAGGGAGAAGGAAGGCACAGGAAAGTCAAGGGATGGAAAGGCTCGAGAATATGAGAAAACTTTCATTCTTCCTGACGCATATTTATAATTTATCACGCATTTTACCCTCAAAAAATACAGGCAACATGGAGGATGGAACGAAATTTCATTTATTACTCTCGAGCAAAACGGTAAAGGCAAAGAGACGCTAGGATATTTTTGAAGAGACTTTTTTGCTTTTCAAGAAGGAAAGGGTATATACATATATGCATGCACGCAACTCGCACGCACTCGCGCTCGTGCATACACGCACACACACACACACACACACACACACACACACACACACTTATGTAGTTTAAAGAAATTGAAAATATAGCAAGTATTTTTGCAGCAAACGTGTGTGTGTGTGTGTGTGTGTGTGTGTGTGTGTGTGTGTGTGTGTGTGTGTGTGTGTGTGTTTAGATTGTTTGATTGTTCGTGAGTCTAGACTTAATAAATAAAATAAAAAGAATGAGCAGAGATACATAAAGATAAGACGGAAAACAAAGAATAATGTCAGGGTCGAAGATATGTTTTTAGTTATATTTGCCTTGAAACACGCTACCTCCAAAATACATATAAAATATAACTCATTATTTCTCTGTATCCTTTTCTTCTTCTTGTTCCTCTTCTTCTTCTTCTTCTTCTTTTGTTCCTTGTCTTCCTCAAACGTGAGGTGAAGTATATATGGGAGGTGAGAAGGGAGCTGAAGCCCTCCGAAGACCCTTCCCATGTCCTCACTAACCGTTTCCCTATTGTCTCACCAACACCAGAGAGTAGTTCAGCATGCTCTCTAAAGACAGATCCTCTCTTTATCCACACCACACTACATTCACACAACATATACACCTTTTCCCAAAATTAAAATTTCAAAATGGCGCACCTACATCAAGCCTCGGAGTCCCCGCCTTGGGGGGGGGACCACAAATTTCCCCAGGGAGGACTCCCTTTCTGGCTGCCGACCCGAGAGGTGTCTTGATAACTCCTCGAACCTCTTTCTTCTCAATTTCTGCAACATTCGCGGTCTTCGCTCTAATTTTCATTCTGTGGAACATCATCTCTCCTCCTCTAAACCTCACCTTCTCTTCCTTACCGAAACACAGGTTTCTGAGGCTACTGACAGCAATCTCTACTCTGTTCCCTCCTACTATCTCTATCCTAAATTTGAATCCAAAGCTGGATGTTGCGCCTACGTGCGCAACGACATCACTTGCTCTCGTGCCCACAACCTTGACTCTTCTGAATTTTCTACCATCTGGCTAAGACGTCATTGTCATTCTATTACTAAATACATCTGTGCTGTTTATCTCCCACCTAACTCTACCAACTATGTAAAATTCTTTGACTATTTGAATTCTAAAGTGGAGCACATCTTGACCCACTCTCCCTTCGCTGAAATATCCATCCTAGGAGATTTCAATGTTCACCACCAGCTTTGGCTTTCATCCTCTTTCACTGACCATCCTGGTGAACAAGCCTACAACTTTGCTATCCTCAGCGACCTAGAGCAGTTGGTCCAGCACCCTACACGTATTCCCGACCGTCTTGGAGACCGGCCCAACATTCTAGACCTCTTCCTTACCTTAAACCCTTCTGCTTATTCTGTCAAACTATTCTCTCCGTTGGGCTCCTCCGATCACAATCTTATTTCTGCATCCTGTCCTATCGCTCCTGTACACCCTCTGGACCCACCGAAGAGGCGATGCTTCTGGCATTTTGCTTCAGCTCGGTGGGACGACCTGAGGATGTATTTTTCCGATTTCCCGTGGAATGATTATTGCTTCCAGGATAGAGACCCCTCTGTGTGTGCTCAGCGCATCACAGAGGTGATTGTCTCTGGAATGGAGGCATACATTCCTCGTTCTTTCTCTACTCCTCACGCTAAAAAGCCTTGGTTTAATCACGCTTATTCTCGTGCTGTCAATGATAGAGAGGCAGCTCACAAAAGGTACCAGAGCCTTCAAACTAATGCTAATTATGAACTTTACATTTCTGCCCGAAATCGTGCCAAATCTATTCTCCGACTAACCAAAAATTCTTTCATTAATAGAAAATGCCAAAACCTTGCTTTCTCTAACTCTTCCCGTGACTTCTGGCATCTAGCCAAAACATCTCCTCCAACTTCACTTCTTCATCTTTCGCTCCACTCCTCAGTCCTGACGGCAACACTGCCGTCTCATCTATCTCTAAGGCTGAACTCTTCTCTCAAACTTTTTATAAAAACTCCACTCTGGACGATTCTGGTCATATTCCTCCTACTCATCCCCCCTCTGACTCCTTTATGCCTGTTTTAAAGATTTTTCAAAATGATGTTTTCTATGCCCTCTCTGGCCTCAATCCTCAGAAGGCTTATGGACCTGATGGAGTGCCTCCTATTGTCCTTAAAAACTGTGCCTCCGTGCTGTCACCCTGCCTGGTCAAACTCTTTCGCCTCTGCCTGTCAACATCTACCTTTCCTTCTTGTTGGAAGTATGCCTTCATACAGCCTGTGCCTAAGAAGGGTGACCGCTCCAATCCCTCAAACTACCGTTCTATAGCTGTACTTTCTTGTCTATCTAAAGCTTTTGAATTAATCCTTAACCGGAAGATTCAAAAGCACCTTTCCACTTCTGATCTTCTATCTGATCGCCAGTATGGGTTCCGCAAGGGGCGTTCTACTGGTGATCTCCTAGCCTTCTTAACTGACTCTTGGTCATCCTCTCTTAGCCGTTTCGTTGAAACCTTTGCTATTGCGCTGGACATATCAAAAGCTTTTGATAGGGTCTGGCACAAATCTTTGCTTTTCAAACTACCCTCTTACGGTTTCTATCCTTCTCTCTGTACCTTTATCTCCAGTTTACTTTCTGACCGTTCTATTTCTGCCGTGGTAGACGGTCACTGTTCTTCCCCTAAATCTATTAACAGTGGTGTCCCACAGGGTTCTGTCCTATCTTCCACTCTTTTTCTGTTGTTCATTGATGATCTTCTTTCCAAAACGAACTGTCCTATCCATTCCTACGCCGATGATTCCACTGTACATTAATCAACTTCTTTTAATAGAAGACCCACCCTACAGGAACTTAACCATTCAAGGTTGGAGGCTGCAGAACGCTTAGCCTCAGACCTTACTATTATTTCCGATTGGGGCAAGAGGAACCTGGTGTCCTTCAACGCCTCAAAAACACAGTTTCTCCACCTATCCACTCGACACAATCTTCCAAACAACTATCCCCTATTCTTTGACAACACCCAGCTATCACCTTCCTCAACACTAAACATCCTCGGTCTATCCATAACTCAAAATCTCAACTGGAAACTTCATATCTCATCTCTTACTAAATCAGCTTCCTCGAGGCTGGGCGTTCTGTACCGTCTTCGCCACTTCTTCTCCCCTGCACAGTTGCTGTCCATATACAGGGGCCTTGTCCGCCCTCGTATGGAGTATGCATCTCATGTGTGGGGGGGCTCCACTCACACAGCTCTTCTGGACAGAGTGGAGGCTAAGGCTCTTCGTCTCATCAGCTCTCCTCCTCATACTGATAGTCTTCTACCTCTTAAATTCCGCCGCAATGTTGCCTCTCTTTCTATCTTCTATCGATATTTCCACGCTGACTGCTCTTCTGAACTTGCTAACTGCATGCCTCCCGCGGCCCCGCTGCACTCGACTTTCTACTCATGCTCATCCCTATACTGTCCAAACCCCTTATGCAAGAGTTAACCAGCATCTTCACTCTTTCATCCCTCACGCTGGTAAACTCTGGAACAATCTTCCTTCATCTGTATTTCCTCCTGCCTACGACTTGAACTCTTTCAAGAGGAGGGTATCGGGACATCTCTCCTTCCGTATTTGATCTTGTTTTCGGCCACCTCTTTTGTTTCTTTTTTAGGAGCAGCGAGTAGTGGGCTTTTTTTTTATCATTGTTTTCTTTTTTTGTGTGCCCTTGAGCTGCCTCCTTTGTTGTAAAAAAAAAAAAAAACATTACTTATCGCTCATATCATCATCATTCTTCCCACTGTCTCGCTTCTTTCATTCCCTAATCGGTGTCATTTGATTTCGCTTTGTTTCCGGTACTTCCTTTTCAAGCATAACTTCTCCACATTCTCTTTTTATATTCCCTTGCGTTCTTATGCTACCCCCTACCCCTCCTATTTACCCTCACTCCCCTCAAACTTTTATTTTCCTCTCTCCATTCCTTCTTCACTGAGCTCTTTCTTTCCTAAATCTCTTCTCTCCTTTCCACCCTCCCCCCACTTCCTCCTCCCTTCTTCCCTTGAATAATGAGAGTACATGCAGGAAAGACAATCGGATCTTGGGAAATAGAGTTGAATTGCCATGCTGATTGCTTGTTCTGCCACTCCCTTCCCTCCTTCATGTGTTCCCCTCTCTCTCTCTCTCTCTCTCTCTCTCTCTCTCTCTCTCTCTCTCTCTCTCTCTCTCTCTCTCTCTCTCTTCATTTTCCCTCCATTCGTTCAATCACATATTCTTCATATCGCTCTTTTTCTTTACTTTACCTTTCATTTGTTCACCCCTTTCCACTTCTCGTCCTTCCCTCTCCCCCTCCTTCTTTACCTCTTCCCTGCCTTTCTCTTTTTTCGCTCTTTCTTTCGATTTATCTCCTTCCCATCCTCCCCTCAGCACATCCGTTTCTCCCGTCTCTCCTCCTTATTTTCCTTTTTTTTTTTATTAATGCTCTCTTCCTCTCTTCCTTCTCTTCCATTTGCTTCATATCTGCATTCAGTTCCACCCTTTTCCATCATGCCTCTCTCAGCTTCCCTTCCTCTCCTCTTTTCTCCCACTTCCCTCCCATTTTCCCAGGCCTGATCTCTTTCTCTCTATGCTCTTTTTTTTGTTTTACTTCTCATCTCTCTCTATTCATCTCAGCCCCTCAATACTCCCTCTCCTCTATCTTCCTGTGTTTCACCTATTTCCTTTTCTCTTCCGTCAGTTTCACTACTCACCTCATACATTAGAGCTCAAACATCAGTTACTGAAAATAAAGTAAAGGTGCCCAGTTTCAAAAGAGCTAACTTCGTAGAAATCCGACAAAAACTAACAGAAATACATCAGATGACGGCAATGTTGAGAAAGCTTGGCTAAGATTTAAAAATCATTTACTCACTCAGCAGAGCACATTCGTCCCTTTGTGTGAGAAACGAAGCAACAGTAATAAAAGCCCACCTTGGTTTAATAACGAAATTAAACACTCAATCAAGGAGAGAAAATTGTTTTACAGGCTAAAGAAAGAACAAAGCACGCCCGAAAACATTAGACTTTATCATGATGCCAGGCGACGAGTAAAAAGATTAGTATGTCAGGCAAAGCGTAGATATAAAGAAAATATTGCAGCCAACTGTAAAAATAATCCGAAATCCTTCTTCAGTTACATAAACAACAGAAAGGCGATCAGAAGTGGAATTGGACCTTTAACAAACAGTGACGGTGCACTAGTGACTGACAGCCAACACATTACAAACCTCTTAAACAATTACGTTTCCTCGGTGTTTAATACTAACAGTCTTCCCACCACTACCACCAACACCAGTACTAATGTAAATCTCATGCATGCATTGCCTAACTTTGAAATAACAACCGATAAAGTCCTTAAAGCTCTCCAATCACTTAAAACAAATAAAAGTCCCGGACCTGACAAAGTATATCCTATACTGCTTAAAGAGACAAAGAGCGAAATACTCTCCTCCCTCATAACCGTATTCAATATGTCCTTGCGACAAGGAATCGTCCCATCGGATTGGAAAAAGGCTAACGTGACACCGATTTTTAAGAAAGGAGACAAAAAATTACCAGGTAATTGTAGGCCCATTAGTCTAACTTCAGTTGTAGGTAAGCTATTTGAGAGCATAATTAGAGACAAAATTGTGAGTTACCTTGAAAGCCACTCATTAATTGGGGATTCACAACATGGCTTCCGTAACAAAAGATCCTGCCTATCAAACCTATTGACCTTTTATAATGACCTCTTCTCAGTTTATGACCTAACCAAATCATTGGACATAGTCTATCTTGATTTCCAGAAAGCGTTTGATAAAGTCCCACATCATAATTTACTTTACAAATTAAAGCAAATAGGTATTGACGGTCAAGTACACCAATAGATCGCGAATTGGTCGAGCAACAGACAACAAAGAGTGGTGATGGACGGATTTAACTCAGATTGGGCGCCGGTCACTAGTGGCGTCCTTCAGGGCTCGGTTCTTGGCCCAGTGCTCTTCATTATTTACATGAACGATGTGGATGTTGGACTCAACAATCGCATTAGTAAATTTGGAGACGACACAGACTGGTAACTCGGTTCTCACTGACGAAGACCGGCAAAGCCTCCAAGAGAATTTGCACAAAATTTTAGCTTGGTTGGATAGATGGGAGATGCCCTTTAACGTAGACAAGTGCCAGGTCTTTCAAGTTGGAACAAGAAATAAGAAGTTAGATTACGAAATGCGCGGCGTCAACTCAAAAGCGTTCAATGCGTTAGAACTTGGGGTCAAACATCAATTTCGCACTGCAATGCATCGAACATAATGTTGGGCTTCATTAATCCTTCGTTAGTCACCTCGAGTTTCTAAACATGGTTAGTCACATGGGGTACTTACACACTCCAATGAACAATGCTTATAGTATTACAAGAGTGTAAAACTTAGTCATACTGCATCTTCAGGACATCTCTGCAGAGTCTACAGAACAGCTTAAATGCCTTTTATCTGGTTGTTTTTAATGTGAAATACCATTGTAAAATAAATTTAAAATTAAGGAAAAAATGCAAAATATAGATTCCGATCAAGCTTATTTTGAAAATAAGCACAATATTTTTTCATGAACTGAAATGGCAAAAAAAAAAAAAGCAATTTCAGCTCATTATTTAGAATGTATAGTTTACTCTGATTCACCATCGGTTCGTGCACTCTCGCACTGTGTGCAGCTTATAATTTACTGTGATCAATGCAAACATGTTTTACGCAAGTGCTACACACTGTTTTAACCTTTCGATCCTTTGGCCTGGCACAAAATGTACATCTCTTTGCCTGGCCTTGTGATGGCTGTAAGGTTGCAGAGGTTGCTGCAGCTGATGGCACCAGTATTGCAATACCTGCTCTGACAATTCTTGTCAGGCGGAGGCTCCTCTTCAAAGTGAAGTACAAAAATACAGTAATAGCACTAATTCATTGCATAGTTATATCACAGAGTAGGCTACAGAGACATAGTGATACATATTGTGCACTTATATCTACAATTATCATTTCTCATTGAATAGGAGATACAAATATGAATCATGAAAACATACCTTCGTTAGTTAGGTGGGGTGACTGTACACCCCAAAAGACAAAGCAAACGTCTACCTCCTACGAAAGCTGAGCTATGGCTCAGCCACACCACGTGCTATACACCTCACTGAGTATGGAAAATACTAGGATGGAGCAAACGGTACGAGTTGCCAATTAGGATATATCAGTACTTTAAAAAAAACTGGTGATAAAACACCCACGTGACTAACTCAGGGTTAAAAGAAACTTTTTATTCAAGAATAAAGATGTAATACTTCCGATTTACAATAGTTTAGTCAGACTCAGACCCCACTTGGAATATGCGGTACAGTTTTGGTCTCCTCACCATGCAAAGGACATTGCTAAATTAGAAGGTGTTCAGCGTCGGGCAACAAAATGATCCTTCCTTGCGCAAGAAATCCTACGAAGAAAGACTTTCCACCCTTAACACGTTCTCTCTTGAGAAACGTCGCCTCCGAGGAAAACTGATCGAATGTTTTAAAATACTTAATGGTTTCACGAATGTAGACAGATCAATATTGTTTATGATCGATGACACTTTGCGAACGAGGAACAATGGCATAAAACTCAAATGTAGACAAGTAAATTCAGAGAATCGAATAAACTCCCACCCTCAGTGGTCCAGTGTAACACGATTGACTCCTTTAAAAACAAGCTCGACCGTCACTTCCTTGAACTTATTATTAACTAGAGTTGAAATGCAACATTTTGGAGCCATCTGATTAATGTAGAATCACTTAGGTTTAAGGACAGACCACCTAGTCTGGACCATGGGGTCTGTGTGGTCTGATTTTCTATGTATATGTAAATTCGTTTCTTTCCGTGGGTGTCCCTTTTACGTGTATTTGTGACTTTCGAGGTTTTTTTGTTACTGTTGTTCCTTCATCAGTTATCACGTTTTACTCTGACGCCTGTATAACGATATTGGTATAGGGACTAGAATTATTGTTAGTATCATAATTATCATGCTTATCATCATTAATGTCATTACTATTATTCTTTTAATGTTTTAGTGTCATTTTCTTTCCTTTGTATATTTTCTTTTCTATAGCAGTACCATTTCACTATATCATCTACTACTCTTCCTTTCTTCTTTCACTTTTCACCCTTTTCTTCCTCCTCCTCCTCTTTCTCCTCCTCCTCCTCCTCCTCCTCCCGACGACTTGTCACCCAGGCTGCTCAAGGAACTCAAGCAGCAAATCCTCAAGCCACTCACCGCCATCTATTATCTGACACTACAGCAAAACAAAGTCCCAAAAAACTGGAAACAACCGAACATAACACCGATCTACAAAAAGGGAGACAAAAGCGTGGCCCTAAACTACAGACCAACCAGCTTGACCTCGGTGGCGGGAAAAATTCTCGAGAAGATCATCAGAGACAAACTCGTTAGGTTCCTTGAAGACAACAACATCATTTCCGATGCTCAGCACGGTTTCAGGAATAATCGCTCATGCTTAACCAACTTACTGGATTTCTTCCAAGGTATCCATGAAAACTGGGATAATCATATCCCCAGTGATGTTATATACCTAGACTTTCAAAAAGCCTTTGACAAAGTGCCACACGAAAGACTTCTCAAGAAACTTAAGTCGGCGGGATTAGGCGACAATCTGACAGCGTGGATCGAAAACTGCCTCACTGGAAGAAAACAAAGAGTTTTACTCAACGGACAGGCCTCCGAGTGGCTCCCGGTCACAAGTGAAGTGCCACAGGGGTCAGTGCTGGGACCCATACTCTTCATCATATATATGAACGACCTAGAACTAGGATTAAAATCCAATCTTTCAAAATTTGCCGACGACAAAAAGGTGGGTGGGAAGGCCCTCACGACGGCAGACTGCGAAATTATCCAGAGAGACCTGGACCAGATCACTCGGTGTTCAAAAAAATGGCAGATGTCCTTCAACACTACCAAATGTAAAGTAATGCATATCGGATCCAGAAACAGCCACCACACATACCACATGGGTGGCGAACCACTACAAGTAGTGCAAGAGGAAAGTCCGCCTTTAAGAAAGCCAATACAATGCTCGGGTTCATAGCGAGGAACTTCGAATACAAGACGCCAGGAGTCATGTTATCCTTGTATAATTCGCTGGTAAGGCCTCACCTGGAATACGCCGTGCAATTCTGGTCTCCTAATTACAGGAAAGACATTGAATTACTTGAGAGAGTACAGTGCCGCGCCACGAAGATGATACCATCACTGAGGGCGAAGCCCTACGAAGAGCGACTCGAGCGACTCAACCTCTTCACGTTGGAAAAGAGACGACTGCGGGGAGACAAGATACAAGTCTTTAAGTACCTGAACAAGCTCAGCAACGTTGATTACTCCAAACTCTTCACGCTTCAAACTAACCCGAGGACAAGAAACAACGGAAAAACAATTCAAGCAAAGCGATGCAATACCGACATCGGCAGGAGTTATTTCTCGAATAGAGTTGTTCGCCATTGGAACAGCCTTCCTGCAGAAGTGGTTAGCGCAGAGACCATCAACTCCTTCAAGAAACGCATTGATCGCCACCTTGCTGCATCGGGAGTGAACTGAACGTATCCTAGAGTAGGTACACAAGTGCTTTAATCCTTCCCTGCAAGCCACTCCTGTGGCAAACGGATTGATTAAATCACTGAACGCAGGCAGCCTATGCATTTCAGCGGCAGACAAACGGTGTTTTTTGCAGATATCTCCTAAACTAATCGTTGGATGAGTATGATATTTCAGCACACTACCTTGAACATCCGTTCGTAATTTTTGGTTAACATACCATATTGCTATATGTGTTATGTGAGGAGTTTACTGAGTGATATTACGCCTAATCCAGTCATCATATCAAAGGTGTTACACAGAATCGGACGAGTGTGGGTACTGTCTAACCTCCACCACCACCACCACCACCCTGAAGAACCCCAGACCACTCCTTCTACCCCAGTATCACATGACCTCTTCCCCCCCTACTCACACCATCAGCCTTCCACCTGTGATTTTTTTTCCCTATTGTAATTACATACGTATAGGTATAATAGTTACATACGTCAGTATGTACATACATATCATACATTAATAATATTATCTAATACAATTGCTGGTATATGTGGACATGAAAACCAGACTGGGTCAAACGACCGTTAAAGCAATAGCTAATTCCGCTGTTAATGGCCGTCTAGCCTCTCTCTCTCTCTCTGACTTTTACGCATTATACACATATGTATAGATTAAGAAAAATATATGCAGTTTATAATTTTTTGATAACATGAATATACAACAAATAAGTCAACAAAATAATATTATATATAAACTGGACCACTTTTTATGATCAATAGGCAGACAGTACGCAATAAGAGTATCAACTTTTCCTAACAGTAGAAGGTCCAAGTCACAGGTAATTCCAGCACATCATGTTCACGTGGTTGACCATAACGACTGCAAACATGGCTCTCCTATATACTACACGTAAACGTGCTGTTGTACAGTAATTATCAACGTGAACCACTTCTTGCCTTCATGAAATTGTACTATACTCTTAGGAAATAATCATATCTATACATACACACTTACATAACATTATAATGTATAAATACAGTAGTGGGAGAAGTAGGGAGGGGCACAGGAGTGAGGGAGGCGAGAAGCAAGGAAGAGGAGAGGAGGGATAAAGAGGCGGGGGACTTCGAGACGGGGAGACGTAGTAGTGGTTAGGAATGGTTTGGGTGGGTGTGTGGGGGGGGGCACACTTTCATTCGAATGCGTGAACATGACTCGTCGGCTTTGTGTTATTTTTCACGAGTAAACTCCTCACATAACATATATAGCAATGTGGTATGTTAACCAAAAATTACGAACGGATGTTCAAGGTAGTGTGTTGAAATATCATACTCATCCAACGATTCGTTTAGGAGATATCTGCAAAAAACACCGTTTGTCCACCGCTGAAATGCATAGTAGTTATGAGCCAACAGGCTCTCTGCTGCCTGCTAGTCCATGTTTCCATGTTTCCTCCTCCTCCTTCTCCTCCTCCTATTCCTGTTCCTCTTCCTCCTCTTCCTTCACCCCTCCTCCTCCATCTCCTCTTCTTCCTCCTCCTCCTCCTCCTCCTCCTCGTCCTTCTCCTCCTCCTCCTCCTCCTCCTCCTCCTCCTCCTCCTCCTCCAATTACCTCATCATGCGTCTTTGCGCGGGTTAATCTGCCTCATTATTCTTCATTATTTTGCTTTTTCCTCTCCAACTCGAAGGTCTTAATTGCCCTTCGAGTGAGCGTAATGCCGCCGCCGCCTCCATGCGTCATCCACACGCAAAAATCGCCTCCTGAAGGAATCCTCAGCAGGGGAAACAAGAAAATAATATACCGCACGAGGAGGGAGAGGAAGAAAGGGCGGCAATGACCTCAGTGTGTGTGTGTGTGTGTGTGTGTGTGTGTGTGTGTGTGTGTGTGTTTGATAGAGAAAATGGATAAAAAACACAGACCGAGAGAGAAAACAAATGCATATGGTAAATGTGTGAGCCGGTGTACAGGAAGGATCCATCCGTCACCCATTGTCCCGTGACGTCACACCCAAGGAGGCACATCCGTCACTGCTCCTACACAAAGCCACCTCCCAAGGCCCCGCCCTACCCCTAACCTCGCCCTGGAACACAGTAATCCCATGTATCGCCCCACCCCACTATAAGGAGGAATCTTCTCACGGCCCCGCCTCTTCCCGTCCCCAAGTGCCAAGAGATTAAAATTCGAAGGACCTTTGTGCGTTCTACTGGGTGTCACTTTCAATCTTTGTCTCTCTCTTTATCATTTTCCTGCCTGCCGACGCTCTAATTCTGTCTTGATGGTGCCATGAAATAATGGCGTGGGTAACGACATGGTCAGAACAAGTGTGATGGACAGAGATGTTTCAGGGCGGTTGGCACGGTGATGTAGATATGTTTCAAGGGGAGTGGGCGTGGTGGTGAAGAACGGATTGTAATTTCCTTAATTTAGGAGAAAAAACAAGAAAAGAAGGCATGGAGTCGAAGAGGTGAAGTTAACAAGCACGAAAAGAAAAAAATAATAAAGAACAAAACAGAAAGATGGTGTACGGGATTTGGTATGTACTCGTGCCTCTGAGCTACACATGGATGTCACAGGTGGCTGTGTTCCTGAGTGAGGGATCTTTGCCCACCAGAGATCAAAGACCAAATAGGTGAGTGATGCAGTAAAGAGACGCTGAGGGCATATGCTTTGGCCTTTACCTGTTTCTGTACCTTCAGTCAGAGGAAACGAATTCTACAGATGATGTGCATATGCCATGCCTTTGCAGTCCAGTATTTTGGTGAAACATTTCCATTCGTTACTCACCAGTTGAGAAACTCTATCGTAACCCTTCTCGTGTACATTTCCTCTTACCAACTGAAATTTGGAAACAGGAGGAGGGTGACTGAGCTTAAGGGAAATATTTCAACGATATGATGCTCTAACCCGGTCCAGACCAGTAGTAGGAGTGACATAAACATTTTCAGTGACTCACACGAGTCACACATAGCGTTCCATGTTTTACATAATTTTTTTTATTTATTGTTAAATATCACTTTCTTTTTTTCTTACTATTGTTTTGCATTTTTATGTCCATAATTTTTTTTATTTTTTTTTTTTATTTTCTATCTATATCGGAGGAGGAAAACGAGAAAACGGTGAGGAAGTAGCGTGGGTGCTGAAACAGAAAATGAAAGTAGCAACTGATGGACGCGGAGGATAAGACGATAGTAGTGAGGAATGAGGTCGAGGACGAGAATAACAGGGGCAATACAAAGAATAGAGAATTAGTTGGCTTACAGAGAGGAGGGGTGCTACGTTGGAATAGGATGGGATGCAAGCTTAGCAACAGTATACAACAGAAGACCACCATGACCAATTAGTAACGTGCAGGACTGGGTATCCCTTCAACGGACCTAAAAAGATTTACTGCTCGTCCTGCATGTATTGCGCTGTTGTAGCACACCATCAGCAAGAAAACACACATGCGCGAGCAAAGCTTAAAAAAAATAGAAAGGGGGGAGTTGGGGAAGTAATGGGATTTTCACTGCCAAAGGAAAAAAAATGCCTTTGAGAGGAAACCAGCGCCCCCCCTTTAATCCTCTTTCCTCTTTGTGTAATGACTTTCATCTAATTGCATGAAAAATAGTCAGGTTAAAAAACCACCGAAAGCCGATTATCTTAAAATCTCGGATTAATGATGCAAGTATCGGCGCCGATTCATTAAGGTGTCATTAAAAGTGGTTGTGATTTGATTGCTTTGTTTCAATTGCTCTCTCTCTCTCTCTCTCTCCGTTTTTTACAAAAGAATGAGTTGAAACATAGTTTCCCTCTCTCCGTTTTATACAAAAGAATGAGTTGAAACATAGTGTCCCTCTCTCCGTTTTATAAAAGAGAATGAGATGAAATATACAAGTTGCCCTTCACGTAATCACGGCAGCTCGGGAATGAGTGCCGCAGTTCAGTTTATATTCTGATACAAATCACCAGGCTTAGATTTACTAGTAATTATTGATGGAGCGTGACGTGGTAACAGCGCTGCAGATTCACACAACACACACACACACACACACACACACACACACACACACACACACACCACATGAAGTCCAATATACGGGTGACGTTTGTAACGTTTTCTCGTCGTCCCGGCTGCCATGATGGGAGTGTTGCTGTCACTCCTTGAATAAATCGATTGTCATAGAATAGTTCATTAATTATTGGTGTTAGTATTGGATAAAAAATGTTTGCATCCAAGTACTATATAGAGTATTATATTGTGTTATCCCGTGCATGAGGAAACAATAGTATAACCTTAAAATATATCCATTATATGAATATTTTATTGGTTGTTGTAGACAGAGAGATTTCGTCAGTAGTAAAATTACTAGTGATTGTTCAAATTCTGCATATGGGGGACTGCCACTCTTGTTCATGTGTTCCCCTTCGCTACGGAATCATGTGGTAACATTTTTATGAATTATAAGCCGCACACCATGCTGCTAACGGGCAGTTTCGCTTCCACCTCTCACACGAAGCATTAATACGTTAAGAGTATTATGGAACACAAACAGATTGCTTTCCACGGGAATATCATTACATGTTTTGCTTCAGCTTTATGACGATTACCTAGTAATTGAAGAGCAGCATAAAAGTGTATATTTGATGGATCTTTCAAAATACAGAGATAAACGTTAATAAGCAGCCGGGTCTCTAATTGTCTCTGCTTTTCAAATCTTTTGCGGCATTGCCTAACACACTCCACAATCTTTACAAAAAAATGAAAACATCTGGGAAAGATTCAATGGAAACTATATATGAAGCACGTTTTTATTTTATAAACTCTCGGCTCATAATATATTACCGATGAGCATCAACTGTAACACGATAACCAGGAAATGTAATCATAAGTTTCGGGCATTCCTCACCGTGATCCGACACCATACATCAGTCTTGTGTGAGAGAGAGAGAGAGAGAGAGAGAGAGAGAGAGAGAGAGAGAGAGAGAGAGAGAGAGAGAGAGAGAGAGAGAGAGAGAGATGGTGGGGAGGAGAGAGAGAGGAGAGGGGGCAGAGCAACGGGAAAGAAATGGCCTCCCTCGATCTTGTTTGTCGATGGCAGGAGGTGAGGGCAGGTGTCTGTTGAAGCTATGCATGTCTGTCTATCTGTCTATCAATCTAACTATCTATCTATCTATGTATTTATCTTCTATTATATGTACATTTCATAGGCAATAAGTAAGCTTCTTATGTGTCAGTATTTTAGTGTTCAGGTTGGTGCCAGACGGACTTCTGTTTACGGTTACCGAGATTTTTTTTTAGCCATGTTTTTTTTTCACCGAGTTTATGGCCGCCTATAGTAACACAGGAAGTAGACTCACTGGACACAATATTAGAGCACTCGCCCCGAGAGACACCACTCGAGGTAGATAAAAGTTAAACAAAGTAAAAAGCGTGGAGGGAGGCGCAGATACGTTTGAAACAAGTTACTTTTTTCAGGGTGGAACATCATATAACTGGGGAAAAAGGGCAATGTTAAGCAGTGGTATGTCGTATGTCGTATGTCGTAAGGGCAGTTGCAGAAGATTTCATGTAGCTTGTAGAAGGTATGATGACTGTGGGAACTGAAGGTCAAAAGAGGCTTTGTTTCAGTGCAGTAACGTACTGTTTGTGTGCTCCACTTTGGAATTCCAGTAGCCAAATAATTTTGCATAGTTGGTAGAGTTAGGCGAAAGGTAAACTGCACAGACGAATTTAGTAACTAAATGACAATGAAGTCATAGCCAGATGGTAGAAAATTCTGATGAGTCTAGGTCGTGGGCACGAGAATAAATGAAGTCGTTGTGAATGTAGACGTAACATCTAGCTTTGGATTGAAATTTAGAATGAGATAGTAGGAGGGAGCAGAGTAGAGATTACTGTCAGTAGCCCCAGAAACCTGTGTTTCGGTGAGGAAGAGAAGGTGAGGTTTAGAGGAGGAGAAATGGTGTTCCACAGATAAAAATTTGAACAAAGACGGCGAATGTTGCAAAAGTTGATGAATAGAAAGTTAGAGCAGTTATGAAGACACCTCTTGTGGTCTCTCCGAGATGGGACTCCGAGGCAAATTCTGTTTTCGTAATGATGAATTTTGATATTTGGGAAAACATTTCAGGAAGTGGTGTATGTGTGTGTGTAGATTGTATGCAGTGTGGTGTGGAAAGTAAGAGAGATTGTCTTTAGAGAGCATGCTGGACTACTCTCTGGTGTTAATGAGACAATAGGTAAACGGAAAGTGAGGACACGATAGGGTTTCTGATAGGCTCGCAGCTCCCCCTCCCCTCCCGTATATACCTCACCTGGAGTACCTTGTGTCCGATTCGGCAGCTGTCTACACTGCCAACTCCTTTGGGAAAAGTATGATGAAAAAAGTTAAATATCCTCATATCTTTAACTTCTATCTGCTTCACTTTTTTCTTATTCTTCCATCTTCTCTCCGTCCTTCCACCTCGCTCCCTTCGTCTTCCTCACTTCGTTGATCGCTGTCCACAATATTTCCCAGAAACAGTTGTATTTCCTGGGCTGCGGGACGCTCTCCGGGCCCTTGTTAGGCGGTGATTGGAAGGTGAAAACTGTCTTGTTAGTGTTTCTGGATCATTACGTTTGTGCCGCGTCCTCCTTCAACCCCTCCGCCCTCTAAGCCCCCCCCCCCCCCCCGCTCTTGTTCTCTTCTTTCCATTCTTCTTTATCTTTTATTCCTCTTCGTATTCTTTCGCTTAGTCTTACACCCCATTTTCTTTTTTCTTTCAGCACCACTTATGTTTCCTTCTCTTGCTCCTCGTTTCCTCATCCTTCTCCTCCTCCTCCTCCTCCTCCTCTTCCTCCTACTCCTCATCTTCCATCTCCAGCCCAGTGAGAATGATTGTGAGGATCGCACCCTCACTCCTCTCCTCTCCCAAACTCTTGTGGCAACACCACTCTAAACCTACTGCCCCTTTATCTTTTGTCCCCCATTAATTCTCCACGTACTTCCACCCCCCCATCTCTCTCTCTCTCTCTCTCTCTCTCTTTTCTCATGTTGTTCATTTTTCTCATTATTCTCTCCACCCTTTTACCTTTTCTCCTTCCTCCCATACCCAATTTTCCTCAAACTCACGAGAATACAATTATGACCCACAAAATATAATCGTTGAGGACACACCACTACGAAGAACGATTAAAGTGACTCAATCTCTTTGCGCTAAAAAAATATACTATTTCTACATGGACTCGTCTTTTTTCAACATTTATCTCTAAAAACACATAATATTTTTCACTTTATCATATTTCCTCTACGTGCATATTTATACGAACTTGAACAAATTTGTCGCGCCAACACACACACACACACACACACACACACACACACACACACACACACACACACACACACACACGCACAAAACACCAATCACGGTAGTGCAGTGGTCAGCAGGCTCACCTCACGACCTCGAGATCCTGAGTTCCATTACTGGGTGGATTGGAGATTGATGGTCAGTATCCTGTAATACGTGCCCCATGTCTCACCAGCAGTTAATGGGTAATCGGGTGTCAATCGGGGATTGTATACCGCTTCCTAGATGTATGATGGTGTGAGGTTTCAGCCATACCCTGACCTCCGTCATTTTTGAACTCCGAACTCGATCGGCTGGCGATCACGAGTCAATCGCGTGCGTGGTCACACCATGATGAATTAAACACACAAACACACACACACACACACACACACACACACACACGCACACACACACACACACAATGACAGGTGGCAAGGTAGATCCACGACGACCTGCCAGGATGTATCCGTTGCAGAGGATTGCCGGAGAGCCATGGAAGAAGGTATCCTGACCCCCGCCTCAATGCCTATCCTCAAGGCATGCTTTATCCTCAGGGAACACCCGAGGCCTTCCAGGGTCTGCTCCCTGTAGCCTTAACCCAACCAAGGGTAACCCACAAGGCAGTGGGGCAGGGGGTTAATAGTGAACTAGGGTATATCCACACATCGGTGGGCCTATAATCACCACTTCTAGGGCCCCCTGCTGCTCCGAGATCCTCTGCTGGTTTTCCTGGAGCCGCAAGGCATCCAGTTACCGTGTGTGGCCACAAGGAGGCACAGCAGAGGTCTAGGCGATGGAGAGGCTGTGTACTGGCAGGGGGAGGCTTACGCACTCGGCTCCCCGGTTCGCCCGCGGCGCAGCATTCGGCAACAGTCTCAAGACCTCTTTCAAGACATGCCTGACCCTTTCACATCAACACCCAAGACCTCGTGCACCTTAGAGCCGTGGGTTGTCGTGGCCCAGAGTACGCACAGTGTGAACGGGGCGTAGGAGGATCAGCATGGATCTACTCCGCGTCCCGCGCTATAGTTATGATACCACGACCGAAGCTACAATCAATGTGAAGATATGATACCAACGCTAAGGGCTGAGGGTTTGCCGTTGAAATTTGAGGCACTTAAACCCATCGTAGCAACACCCAAGCTTTGCCTATGGGCGCGGATTGGGCCGAAGTTTATCGAGTTTATGTTTGTTAAGCGATATAGCCCGTATAAATATTAATATATATTAATATATATTAATACGCTAGTACCGTCCTCCCCGGCAACCCCGTTATCCGGCCTTGGTATCATAGCTACACATTTTGACTTGGTAACATATCTACACATTGATTGTAGTTTCGGTCGTGGTATCATAACTACAGCGCGGGACGCGGAGTCTAAGCGTCCATGCTGATCCTGTAGGAAGAAGAAAGATATATTTTGGATGAAGAAGAAAAAGAAGAGTAGTAGTAGTAGTAGTAGGAGGAGGAGGAGAGGCTGAAATAAGAGAAAGTGGAAAGAGAGAGATAAATTGGAAGAAGAAGAAGAAGAGGAGGAGAGAGAGAGAGAGAGAGAGAGAGAGAGAGAGAGAGAGAGAGAGAGAGAGAGAGAGAGAGAGAGAGAGAGAGAGAGAGAGAGAGAGAGAGAGAGAGAGAGAGAGAGAGAGAGAGAGAGAGAGAGAGAGAGAGACAGAGAGAGCGAGAGAGCGAGAGAGAGAGAGAGAGAGAGAGAGAGAGAGAGAGAGAGAGAGAGAGAGAGAGAGAGGGGCTGAAGATGATTCTTCTCAGCAACGGGAGCAACGGGAGGAGGGGAGCAAGGGGGGAGGAACTATTTCCCAAGAGTAGTATCTTTTTCCTTAGCAGTGAAGGGGGCGTGGAATGGTGTCCCTGTGCAATTTGCACGGGTCCCTATATATATATATATATATATATATATATATATATATATATATATATATATATATATATATATATATATATATATATATATATATATATATATATATATATATATATACTGTGCCTCCGTGATGTCACCCTGCCTGGTCAAACTCTTTCGCCTCTGCCTGTCAACAGCTACCTTTCCTTCGTGCGGGAAGTATGCCTTCACACAGCCTGTACCTCAGACGGGTGACCGCTCCAATCCTCAAACTACCGTCCTATTGCTTTACTTTCTTGTCTATCTAAAGCTTTTGAATCAATCTCAACCGTAAGATTCAAAAGCACCTTCCACTCTGACCTTCTATCTGATCGCCAGTATGGGTTCCGCAAGGGCGTTCTACTGGTGATCTCCTAGCCTTCTTAACTGACTCTTGGTCATCCTCTCTTAGCCGTTTCGGTGAAACTTTTGCTATTGCGCTGGACATATCAAAAGCTTTTGATAGGGTCTGGCACAAATCTTTGCTTTCTAAACTACCCTCCTACGGTTTCTATCCTTCTCTCTGTACCTTTATCTCCAGTTTCCTTTCTGACCGTTCTATTTCTGCCGTGGTAGACGGTCACTGTTCTTCCCCTAAATCTATTAACAGTGGTGTCCCACAGGGTTCTGTCCTATCTCCCACTCTTTTCTGTTGTTCATTGATGATCTTCTTTCCAAAACGAACTGTCCTATCCATTCCTACGCCGATGATTCCACTCTGCATTATTCAACTTCTTTTAATAGAAGACCCACCCTTCAGGAACTTAACGACTCAAGGCTGGAGGCTGCAGAACGCTTAGCCTCAGACCTTACTATTATTTCCGATTGGGGCAAGAAGAACCTGGTGTCCTTCAACGCCTCAAAACACAGTTTCTCCACCCATCCACTCGACACAATCTTCCAAACAACTATCCCTATTCTTTGACAACACCCAGCTATCACCTTCCTCAACACTAAACATCCTCGGTCTATCCTTAACTCAAAATCTCAACTGAAACTTCATATCTCATCTCTTACTAAATCAGCTTCCTCGAGGCTGGGCGTTCTGTACCGTCTCCGCCAGTTCTTCTCCCTGCACAGTTGCTGTCCATATACAGGGCCTTGTCCGCCCTCGTATGGAGTATGCATCTCATGTGGGGGGCTCCACCACAGCTCTTCTGGACAGAGTGGAGGCAAAGGCTCTTCGTCTCATCAGCTCTCCTCCTCATACTGATAGTCTTCTACCTCTTAAATTCCGCCGCAATGTTGCCTCTCTTTCTATCTTCTATCGATATTTCCACGCTGACTGCTCTTCTGAACTTGCTAACTGCATGCCTCCCCCCCTCCCGCGGCCCCGCTGCACTCGACTTTCTACTCATGCTCATCCCTATACTGTCCAAACTCCTTATGCAAGAGTTAACCAGCATCTTCACTCTTTCATCCCTCACGCTGGTAAACTCTGGAACAATCTTCCTTCATCTGTATTTCCTCCTGCCTACGACTTGAACTCTTTCAAGAGGAGGGTATCAGGACACCTCTCCTCCCGAAACTGACTTATCTTTCGGCCACCTCTTGGGATTCTTTTTAGGAGCAGCGAGTAGCGGGCTTTTTTTTTTATTAATGTTTACTTTTTTGTGCCCTTGAGCTGTCTCCTTTGCTGTAAAAAAAAAAAAAAAAAATATATATATATATATATATATATATATATATATATATATATATATATATATATATATATATATATATATATTGCCATAGTATGTAGATGGCAAACACTGTCTACACATGATATACTTCTTTCCTTTTATATATTTATATGTAATAGAAAATTAAGGCTGTATTATTAATGTTCCAGAATAAAATCTGATCCGTAATCAATGGGATAACTTATACATATACATTTCATTACACTCAAAGTAGCCTAGGATATGGTTACTCATTAAAATTTGAAATGATAAATATATATGTATATGGAATTAGCAAGCTTTAGGGTAATCGCTGGGATAATCACATACCCAGTTAATTCATCATCATATATTTACTAGGAAACGAATTTGCATAATGCTAAAATCTGGTTATCCTCTTGTTGTGTATAATTGTGTGGGGGGGTTTAATGGAGGTTAGGGTGAAGGGAGGGAAGGTTTGGGAGGGACTGGGAAGGATATAATAAGAGGGATGTGGAGGACACACACGTCTGGGTTGAGGTCGTGGTGGCAGTGAGGGTGTGGTCTCCCTTGCAGCAAAAAGTTCGTGTTTTTAGCCTAGCCATGTTTGTAATTTCCTCTTTTCCATTACTTCACAAAATTTTTCTTGTCTTCCCGGGTCTGATCCCTCTAGTCCGTACCATCTCTACACTTCTAAACCCGTGTGCTCAGTCTTGATATTGTTGTAATAATTGTAGGAGTACATCATCAGTGTACGTACATACCTTGCCTCTCCTCCTCCTCCTCCTCCTCCCCTTTCTCCCCCTCCTCCTTCTTCGCCCCTCTGCCATGCTTCAAGCCTTATTGCTGGTTATTTAGTTAATGGCGGTCGTCTGGGTGGCGGTCCTCGACGAGAGTAATTGTTGCATCGTAGTCCAGTGTCTATTGGGCGGCGGTTGCATCGCCATCAATTAAGAAGCCTCTTCGTAGCACAGTAATATTCAGGAGGCTCCGAGCCACTACCCTGTTCGACACCATAAGAGCTTACCTAACTCCCTTGTTTATTATACAGACCCAAGGAGTTACGTACCCTACCCTAATTAAGTTGAGCCTAGTGTAATACAAAAACGTTCATCTCTCCCCAGTGAGACGCCGAAAGAGATAACCTAACCTATAATTTCTTAACTTATTCTAGTCTCACCTGACCTGCTTATAAGACTGTCACATTCAGGGGAAGTCCCAGAGCACACACACACCAAGGGATGCCAAAAGAGCTGATAATACTTACTGTTACCATTTCACCATAATTAGACCCCTCACCACATACTTCCTCCTGCTGCTGATGATACCTCTTCTCCCGCTGCTACTGATATCCTTTATTATTCAGGCTGGAACTATGATGATAATGATAAAATGTTGAGGATGCCATTCTGATTTCTATATATCTGACCGTAAAGGTCAATATGGCTCCCTTTCTCATTATAAGATTTATTTCCTTGTTTTTTGTGTCCCATCCGAGGCCTCGTGGTAAAATTGGTGCAATTCACAATACCACTACCACCTCAACCTTCTTCCTCTTCTTCCTCTTATTCCGACTTCTAATTTATTGTCATTTGTTCCTTGTCCGTGTCCTACACTACCTCCTCCTCCTCCTCCTCCTCCTCCTCCTCCTCTTTCTCCTCCTCCTTCTCCTCCTCTTAATATTCTTCCTCCTCCTCCTCCTCCTCCTTCTCCTTCTCTTGCTCCTCTTCCTCCTGCCTGATAGAGAGGGTTGTGGCGTCCTTCACCAGCAGTGCGGGAGTCTGCACCAGCCCAGCACTTCTGATAACTAATTATGTCGCTTTGGATTAATCAGCAGCGCAGATGTTGCAGTTTCTGACTTTCTGAATTGAAACCCCATCAAGGCGTCCGTCTGGCTCACGGAGGACACACACACACACACACACACACACACACACACACACACACACACACACACACATGCACGTTTCCTCCTATGATGATCGAGGTAATGTGTCATCAGTGTGGCAGTAGCGTGTTAAACAAGGAGGCAGAATTTCTCTCTCCTGCGTCTCCTTCCAACCTCCATTCTCCTCCTTTCCTTGCTCATCCATCCCCTTCCTCCCTCATTTACTCTCTTGTTTTCCACCTTCATCCTCCTATCCCTTTTGCTCCTTCCTTATCCTTCCTTCTCGCCCCCTCCTCTGATGTGCTCCTTCGTCTTCTTCCCTCATCTTATTCCTTGTTTTTATCAACTAATTTCCACTTTCTCTTCCTCTCATTTTCATCTCTCTCTCTCTCTCTCTCTCTCTCTCTCTCTCTCTCTCTCTCTCTCTCTCTCTCTCTCTCTCTCTCTCTCTCTCTCTCTCTCTCTCCTGCTCCGTCTTTCATTTGCCTTTCGTCCTTTAACCTCCCTCGTTCCTTCCTGTTCCCTCTTCATATTCCCCCAGCTGTGGGCGTGGCTCCTCGTCAGCGTGGTGGCTCCCTCGGGCGGGACGCAAGACAGGAGAGTCCCCCCTGTGTATCCCCCAAGACGTTCCTCCTCCCGTCCAGCCCCAAAATTATTCGTAATGAAGGCAGGGATTGTCTTCCTTCCGCCGCCGCCGCGCTAACCAACCGCAGGGACGTCAAGCGAAAGCGAGGAAAATTGTTGCCGCGGAGGACGCAAACGCCCGAGAGAGGAGAGCGAGGCGAGGGCGAAGCTGGGGATGTGTGGTAGGGGGACAGAGTTGAGGGGTTCAGGAGCATGGGCGGCCAGGGAAGGGAGTAATGTGAGGTTAGGTGTGATGGAGCATAGGAGGAGGAGCATTGAGCAAGGTCCCCACGGCCAGTCCTGTCACCTCGCCTTTTAACAATTGTTTATGGTGGACATTCTCATCCACTTCGTATGTTTGGGATCGTATGTGTCAGGACGGAATACGGCCTAAACAGTAAATATTTTGCAGGATAACAGATTTGGCAATATTCAGCTCCGGCAGAATAGAAATTGAATGACCACAGCGGGAACGGGGGCAGTCAAAATGAAAGTAAATTGAGACAAAGTGTCAACCAAATTAATGCAATAAAAAGTAACTGGGTCACAGACTGCCTATTACACTCACCCAATTTACCAGAAAGTGTATAAAACTGCGGTCCATTCCCAGGCTACTTTATCAGGCAGGCGTTTGCTGGCTGCCCAGAATTACCGCTCGTGTTGGCAATAAAACCAGTGTTGCCGGGCAAGAGGAGAGGCTCACATTATATATTGCTGCAGCGGTGATACTGAAGCCCCTTGACAGCCTCCAGCCAGCTCATCGCGGGGGACGAGACAGAGCGGCACAGGACTGGTTGAAGGGGACTGGGAAGAAAAGAATGGGAGGTCACCCAGTAGCTATCAGGAGGGAAAGAGTTAGGTAAAAAGGGGAGGTAGAGTTGGGCCAAGAAAGACGAAGAATAGGGAAAGGAAGAAAATATATATATATATATATATATATATATATATATATATATATATATATATATATATATATATATATATATATATATATATATATATATTTTTTTTAATCAAAACTATAAACAAAATTAAATAGGCTAACAAGGTATAGAATAATGAAGCAAGTAAATGAAGATAGCAAGCTATAGCAAAAAGGAAAAAAAGAAAAAATATGTACGCAACGAAATGAAGGGAATAATTAACGATTAGTGGAGGAAAATATATGTAGTGATAGGTACTGGAGCGCCGGCAAGGCAGAAATCCTCGTGCTTTTGTTGGAGTTTGTTATTTAATGAAAATAGTAAAACTTCAAATATTAGCAATGAATGTGGAGAAAGACGAGGCATGAAAAAAAAAAAAAAGGAATAAAAACGAACTGCTGTGCAAAATTATAATGCGACAAAGGAAGACGGTCAATGAAACAATTTGGTAAACAGGCACGCACAAAAAGATACCGCCGAGAGGTCTTGAACACGCACTGAAATTAAGTTTCAAATTATGCAGACTAACCTAGCGTGAAGGAAATCTTAGAAACTCGTCCTCCATCGCCTCCACCCAACATTCCCCACAAGTCTCACCTCTAAACCGACCTTCACCTCTCACCTGATCGCACCTGCCGCTCGAGGCCTAATCCAGGATGATCCGAGGCTGACACCGTAGTGAATCGACCCTGATGACTCACCTCTTTCTTCCCGTCGCCTTCCTTCACACCTTCGATCAGCCAACTATACTTTTGTCCGATTTTGTCGTTGTTATTACTTAACTCTCTTATATAGTTATATCGCATAATTGAGTATTTTTTATTTCTATTTCCTGTGTATTCTTACTCTGTTCAATAATTTACCTTTTTATTGGCGAATGATTTACCTTTTTAATGGTTATATAACTTTATAATTATGTATCGTAATGTAGGAAAAATGTTGTTGAAGAAACCGCGATGGGGAGTTTTTGCACATATTCACGAAATAAAACTGGACGAACTACAGAATTCTTTGCAGAAAATCATTCTTTGAAAATTGTGAATTTCGCTGACAAAGATGCGTGCCAAAAATGTACGTGGAAATATCCCTCTGGATTAACAAGTAAGATTAAACTTATCTGCATAGGCAGGAGGGACACCATGAGAGATACAACAGTCATCAATAAATGAAATCATTAGAAATAGGAACGTTAACTTAAATATTCTTCGATTTGATGATGTCATTGTTGTTGTATTTTAGCGAAACTAGGGGTGAACTACAGAAGATGATTGACAAACTAAACGGTTATCATATGAAGGGGCCTTCTCAGCCCCTTAATGGAGTACCTATGCATCTCATGTGTATGTGTGTGTGTGTGTGTGTGGGGGGGGGGGGGGAGGGCGGGGGCGCGCTACACGTAGGACAAAAGACTCAAAAGGCATTTTCCCTCATCTCACTTCTGTCAATGACTCTCTACTACCTCTTAAATTCTTCCATAAGTGTAAGCGCAGTCCGGCCTGCTTGTAACATTAAGATCTTTACGAAGGAAGGAAGGAGGAAGCACTGATAACGGTAGTGCGAAGAGGAAGGAGAGAAATATGTGGTTACCTCAGCATCCCCTCTGCCTAACAACAGAGGGGACGCTGGACTAAGCTTAAGTTAAGAGTGCCAAATCGTAGTATATTTGCCCTTATTTATCTCAACTTGCATATTACCACGGTGTTTACGTGTACTGTCGTAGCAAAAACGTTAGCATGTATTACGTTAAACCTAAAAATATATACCAACTTCAAATACTCGGGAACCGGGGCGTGACCAAGGGAGAGCCACGGCACTATCCGTTCAGCCCCGACAGACACAACTACACATGTAGTCTCTGCTGTACAGGCCAGACCCAGGACATGGGTTACTGGTAGTCAGAGGTAGAGCCTGTGTGCCCGTTGGAGACCTGAAAGTTGGTCGCAGGAGCCTGCTGCTGTTAAGTTTGGAGAGGACATGTTTTGGTACGCTATTTTTTTTTTTTTTACAACAAAGGAGGCAGCTCAAGGGCACACAAAAAAAGAAAACAATAATAAAAAAAAGACCGCTACTCGCTGCTCCTAAAAAATAAACAAAAGAGGTGGTCGAAAGGAAGATCAAATACGGGAGGAGAGGTGTCCTGATACCCTCCTCTTGAAAGAGTTCAAGTCGTAGGCAGGAGGAAATACAGATGAAGGAAGATTGTTCCAGAGTTTACCAGCGTGAGGGATGAAAGAGTGAAGATGCTGGTTAACTCTTGCATAAGGGGTTTGGACAGTATAGGGATGAGCATGAGTAGAAAGTCGAGTGCAGCAGGGCCGCGGGAAGGGGGGAGGCATGCAGTTAGCAAGTTCAGAAGAGCAGTCAGCGTGGAAATATCGATAGAAGATAGAAAGAGAGGCAACATTGCGGCGGAATTTAAGAGGTAGAGGACTATCAGTATGAGGAGGAGAGCTGATGAGACGAAGAGCCTTAGCCTCCACTCTGTCCAGAAGAGCTGTGTGAGTGGAGCCCCCCCACACATGAGATGCATACTCCATACGAGGGCGGACAAGGCCCCTGTATATGGACAGCAACTGTGCAGGGGAGAAGAACTGGCGGAGACGGTACAGAACGCCCAGCCTCGAGGAAACTGATTTAGTAAGAGATATGAAGTTTCCAGTTGAGATTTTGAGATAAGGATAGACCGAGGATGTTTAGTGTTGAGGAAGGTGATAGCTGGGTGTTGTCAAAGAATAGGGGATAGTTGTTTGGAAGATTGTGTCGAGTGGATAGGTGGAGAAACTGTGTTTTTGAGGCGTTGAAGGACACCAGGTTCTTCTTGCCCCAATCGGAAATAATAGTAAGGTCTGAGGCTAAGCGTTCTGCAGCCTCCAGCGTTGAGTCGTTAAGTTCCTGTAGGGTGGGTCTGCTATTAAAAGAAGTTGAGTAATGCAGAGTGGAATCATCGGCGTAGGAATGGATAGGACAGTTCGTTTTGGAAAGAAGATCATCAATGAACAACAGAAAAAGAGTGGGAGATAGGACAGAACCCTGTGGGACACCACTGTTAATAGATTTAGGGGAAGAACAGTGACCGTCTACCACGGCAGAAATAGAACGGTCAGAAAGGAAACTGGAGATAAAGGTACAGAGAGAAGGATAGAAACCGTAGGAGGGTAGTTTGGAAAGCAAAGATTTGTGCCAGACCCTATCAAAAGCTTTTGATGTGTCCAGCGCAATAGCAAAAGTTTCACCGAAACGGCTAAGAGAGGATGAGCAAGAGTTAGTTAAGAAGGCTAGGAGATCACCAGTAGAACGCCCCTTGCGGAACCCATACTGGCGATCAGATAGAAGGTCAGAAGTGGAAAGGTTCTTTTGAATCTTCCGGTAAAGGATTGATTCAAAAGCTTTAGATAGATAATACGATTTATTGTACTGTAATTATTGCTAAGATGATTATTTATTTTTTTTACAGCTAAGGAAACAGTTCAAGGGCGTAAAGAAAAAAAAAGCCCGCTACTTACTGCTCCTGAATAGAGGTCAAAGGAGTGTCCAAAAAGAGAGGTCAATTTCGGGAGGAGAGGTGTCCTGATACCCTCCTCTTGAAAGAGTTCAAGTCGTAGGCAGGAGGAAATACAGATGAAGGAAGATTGTTTCAGAGTTTACCAGCGTGAGGGATGAAAGGGTGAAGATGCTGGTTGACTCTTGCATAAAGGGTTTGGACAGTATAGGGATGAGCATGAGTAGAAAGTCGTGTGCAGCGGGGCCGCGGGAGGGGAGGAGGCATGCAGTTAGCAAGTTCAGAAGGGCAGTCAGCATGAAAATATCGATAGAAGATAGAAAGATAGGGAACATGGCGGCGGAATTTGAGAGGTAGATGACTATCAGTATGAAGAGGGGAGCCGATGAAACGAAGAGCCTTTGACTCCACTCTGTCAAGGAGAGCTGTATGAGTGGAGCCCCCCCACACATGAGATACATACTCCATACGAGGGCGGACAAGGCCCCTGTAAATGGATAGCAACTGTGCGGGGGAGAAGAACTAGCGGAGACGGTACAGACGGTACAGAACGTCTTTGTCTTTCTATTATGTGATGTAATTCAAGGATGCAATGTAGAGGAATGCCAGTTTTTATGTGTGAATATGTATGACAGATGTATGTAAACCTACAGAAACAACTACACTTGGCTGATGTAGCAGACCCAAGGAACAATTAGAGATGTATGCAGTCAGTCGGGGAGTTTCAACTACCTCAAGGATACCGGGGAAGCAGTAGCGGCGCCTACAATAGTAATGGATCCCTATTTATCTTATGTCCCTATTTTCATGCTAAGCGTTCATCTGACCGTGGTAGATGTATGCCTTCACTACTTCTGTGACCTTGCTGCACAAAGCTCTAGCTCAATTGCATGCTGTCCAAATTCATTAGTAAGAATTAGCATTTTCATCTTTTCATCTCTTTGGTTGGTAAACTCCAGAACGGTCTTCCTTTGTCTGTATCTCAATAGTTCTATGACTTGAACTCTTTCAAGAGGGAATATCACGAACCGTTTCCAAATAATCTTTTAGAATGTTTTGCCACTTTTCCTGTTGGGGGCAGTAGTTTGTGAGTTTTTTTCTTTTTATATGTTTGCCCTTGACTGTTTCTTCTGGCACTAATGTTTTTCAAACCCAAGAGTTAACACTTCAAAACACATAACTTTTAGTGTTCTGTCAACTTTTCTTCATGAACAATACGTACGAGTATTTGTGAAATTAGACAATTCAGATGAATTAAAAAAAAAAAAAATGACGCCCAGTAACTCAAAATTTCGCTTCCATTATTTTAAAACCCAAATTCTGTTTCATTTACTTTATAATCTGTGAATCTGCTGATCTTCTATGGCTTTCGCTGTTATTCAATTAGATTACATAATATTTTTTTTTATTGAGTAAAAAATATCATTAGAGCAAAGTACTCGGGAGTAGAGTCGAACTGGGATTTATATATATATATTTTTTTAACAGTTCATACAAAAGTAGTATGGGGAAAAAATGTATGGTGTGATACCATCAAGGCAGCTACATGCCAAATTTCATCGATATCAAAGTGATATTAAGGTCATAAAAACGATATTCGTGGCATGACATGATATGGCACGACGACACCATTCATATATGAAGAGGAAAGATAACCAATAATATAAGTTCCCTGGCAAGGGAAAAAGTAAATAGGGAATAAGTAGTAGAAAGAGAAAAGGGAATATAATGTGGCGAACTAGATTACAGAAGGAATAGATAAATTGAAATAAAGAAAAAGAGTAGGGGGAAGAGGAAACATAGAAACGTGAAAGAGAAAAATGGTTATCATGTTGGCTTATAACGAGTAGTCTGTCTCGATTGATGGAAGTCCATTCGTCAGCCAATTCAATAATAAGTGCAACATATTAAAGCACTTGTACGCAGGTGTGAGGACGTTGACTTCACTAATGTCGCAAAAAAGAACACTGATTACTAGATTTTTTTTATGTGCGTTAATCTAAATAGCTGTAACAACTTACTCACGCAAGTGGTTTCAGGAGCAGATTACTATATATAATTAGGTCGACAAAAGATAACTCCTTTTAAAGCCTGAAATAAAAGACTCTAGAGTCTAGTTTGTTATTAGTATTATGATGAAAAAAAAAGATTCGAGTAATTAATGATGTCGACGTTATTCAGGTACTTGGGGACCAATATGAGATCCTTGTAATTTTTTTTTTTTTTTTTTTTACGTCGTTGCCTGTTCCGCCGGTAGGCATCTCCCTGGTGGGGCCTGATGGTCGGCCCAAGGCTTCTTCCAGGTGGGGCCTGATGGTCGGCCCAGCCCGTTCCGGCGCAGGCGAAATGTGGAAGAGTCACTAAAGTTATACCTTATACGGATGTGCCATCATACGGAGAAGGAGGAGGAGGTTGGATATGGAGCAGAGTCAACCAACATCAGCAGTAAAATACAAAAGTTATGAAAATTCATGCTTTTTATGAAGTTGTCCAATTACCAACGAGCACACTGAATTTACTTTTCCTGCTTTGTTTTTCTCTGAGGTTTCCGGTTTTTGTGTCCATTGTTTTTCCTCCTCCTCCTCCTCCTCCTCCTCCTTCTCTTCCTCCTCCTTCTCCTCCCCCTTCTCTTCCTTCTCCTCCTCTTATCATCACCCTTCACATAACCTCAAAACTGGGCAAAACCTCTCCTGTACCTTACACTTAACGGCCTCCTCCTTTCTTTCCTCTTACCCCTGCTCCTGCTCTTTCTCCTACAACTCCTCCTCCTCCTAATCCTCCTCCTCCTCCCCCTCCTATTCCTTCTTTTCCTTCTTTTTCTTCTTCTTTTTCTATTTCTTTTTCTTCTTTTCTCCTTTTTTTTCTTTTTCTTATTGTTTTTCTTCTTTTCTTCTTTTTCTTCTTCTTTTTCCTGTTCTTCTTCTTTTTCCTCTTCTTCTTCATTTTCTTTTTCTTCTTCTTTTGCTTCATCTTCTTCTTCTTCTTCTTCTTCTACTTCTTCTTTTTCTTCTTCTTCTTCTTCTTTTTCTTCTTCTTCTTCTTCTACTTTTCCTTCTTCTTCTTCTTCTTCTTCTTCTTCTTCTCCTGTCAAATCTTCATCCCTTTTGTCAGTCCACCTCCTTACAAACTAAAAAGAAGAACTTAAAAGAAAAGACGTACATATCAATGTCAGAGAACTTTTTCCTTACACACACACACACACACACACACACACACCGGTAGGCTCTGCTGTATTAGACTTCGGCGTAGTGGGTTGAGGTGGGCTCAGACTGAAAGATTTTTCCACTGACAACTTTCCGTTACTCTCTCCTCTTCAACAAGGGGGCTGCTTGTGTGTGATGAAGTAATTGTCTTTGCATTACCCAGAGATCGGCAAGCCTAATGGGCTTGCTCTCATCGGGATGGTACTTTTGCTGGCGATCAAGAATCCCGCAAATGATCAGGTTTGGTGAAATCCAGACATACCATCCCCCCAACAAACACATACACACACAAATTCATAAACACACAGAAAAAACACAAGCAAAAAAGAATTACAAAAAAACGTACAATGTTTTTTTTTTTTTTTTGCTGTTGTTGTAAAGGAATTGCCGAATTTTCAATAGTTGTATATACAGGTCGTATTTTTAGTTCGCCTGCAGATTATTGTCATGGAAACAACTCCGCTCAGCAAAGTATATATATACATATATATATATATATATATATATATATATATATATATATATATATATATATATATATATATATATATATATATATATATATATATATATATATATATATATATATATATATATATATATATATATATATATATATATATATATATATATATATATATATATATATATATATATATATATATATATATATATGTGTGTGTGTGTGTGTGTGATTCACCCACGGCCTGCTCACGAGTTGGGCTCGCAATCGCCAGCATGTACCATCCCGACCCGGGCTAACTCCTCATAGTTCATCTCTGGGTACTGCTGGAACGTTCACACATCACACACCCCATCCCTCTTGCTCAGGGGGAAAGTAACCGCTCCTCTGTCAGTGGAAAAATCCCGGGCCTGAACAGGACTCGAGCCTCCACCTGCCAGACCATGGGGCCCGGCGGTGCTGTGGTCTACCATTGTGTGCGTGTTTGTGTGTGTGCGTAGCTGAGAGAGAGAGAGAGAGAGAGAGAGAGAGAGAGAGAGAGAGAGAGAGAGAGAGAGAGAGAGAGAGAGAGAGAGAGAGAGAGAGAGAGAGAGAGAGATTGGTTCTAGTTATTCAGACAGTTGTACACTTTGTGCATAACAGTGAATTGCAGAGAGAATAAAATTGTGCCGCAATGATAAATTGGTAGACTACTAACAATTAATCCATGAAAGAGTCCATTGAAGGGCAATAATTTATTGGAACTGCAAATAGATCTATCCCTAGAAAAATAATTAATCACTTCAGTCTATAGTATAGACCGATATTATAGTATAGACTCTATAGTATAGACTTTATACTGTACTGTCATGCTATAATGTATTGTGAATAACCTGGAACCATTACGAGCTGCCATTAAATTTTGCAATTTTATCTTGATTTAGCAGCTTGTGTATGACCTTCCTAACTACTTATCTCATGACGCAGCCTACTCAACTTTTTTTAATATACGTGTTACTGCCATTGATCTCTATGATATTCGACGCTTATTTATTTTTATCACGCTGCATGATGAAATGCGAGTGTATAAGAATACAGCTAAGTCAGTCTCTCCTACTTCATCATGAAAATACGTACTTAACAGGCAGACAGGCAGGCAGAGGAGTCATGGATATGTGTTGGTTACGGCTCCCAAGGCTCATAACTTTACCAGTAAACACACCATGTGTTTTTAACCGGCATGATGCTGTCCATTACACCTCAGCTTTCTTCATAACTTCGAGTTAAGATGATGCAGACGGCTAATTCGTGTGCCACTAATACATGCAACTCGGAGCTCAGCCCGGGCAAACACACTGGCTAAAAGAAAACTAGTAAAACAAGTGATATTAACGGAGTGTCTGAGTAATCTTCATTCTCTGCAGGTAATTTACTATAAGTCAAAGTTTTTGTAGGAGTATCAGGTCGTCTTGAAAGAATGAATGTGATAATAATAATAATAATAATAATAATAATAATAATAATAATAATAATAATAATAATAATAATAATAATATATGGTTTATTCAAATGCGGCAGCCGTATGTGTGTGTGTGTGTGTGTGTGTGTGTGTGTGTGTGTGTGTGTGTGTGTGTGTGTATGTCATTCACCTCAGTCTTATCACGTGCTAGACGTATCGCTATCGCCAGCCAGTGCCCTCCCTGTTTTGAGCCTAGAGCTACATTTTCACGACTCTGGGCACGGCTGGGACTGCACGTCACACCCACACACACGCATAAGAGGCGGAACACAACCCACGTCTGTCACCCAGTACCCATTCACTGTTGGGTGGACAAGAGACAGGAGTAAAAAGAACTCTGTCCATTCGTTTTCACTTTGCTCGTAAACTGAACCCCGGACTTGTCGGTTGTTAGGCGAGTGTGTGTGTATGGGTGGGGGGGTTGGGGATGGGCTGGGAGGTGAGTATAGGAAGGTGCAGAATAGGTGAATGAGAGGCAGACAGACAGACAAAAAAAAAGTTAAAACAGAGAGAGAGAGAGAGAGAGAGAGAGAGAGAGAGAGAGAGAGGGTGGGCATGGGTTGTGCCGCCACGGGGCTTGGCAACAAAGGGGTGAGTGAGACGATCAACACAGTTGGAATTCCTTAACACAGCCGGCCATTGCGTCACACACGAGAGGAGAGACTGACTTTGCTGTACTCTTATACACTCGCATTTCAACATACAGCGCGATAAAAAAATAAGCATCGAGTATCAGAGATCAATGCCAGTAAAATGTATATTAAGAAAAAGTTGTGAAGGATGTGGCATGAGGTCAGTAGTGTTAAAAAAGTCATACACAAGCTGCCAAATCATTTGTAGGTTCTTATTTGTGGAGTTTGGGAGGTAATAAGTAACACACAGAAGTAATGCCTCAGTTACAATGTTTCATAACTAATGCTTGGAAATATAACGATAAACGTAAAGGAAAAACAAATCACCGTAAAAGTACAAAATGTTATTGTAAGCTTTGTTTTCTATAGTAATGGGCAACACTTTGCGGACCCCGGCAACACACATCTTATGTAAGGCTTGTGTGTGTGTGTGTGTGTGTGTGTGTGTGTGTGTACACAAACATTATGTAAGACGAGCAGTGAGTTGGCACTACACACACACACACACACACAAGATGAAGGGAGGAGGGCAACCTGACTGCTTTTGGGGCGTCAGTCTATCAGGCCAGTCCCTCTGAGGCAGAGTGTGCGTGTTTATGTGTTTTCATGAGTGTTCAGAACACCGGAGCCTCTTTGCACACACACACACACACACACACACACACACACACACGAACTCTCTCTCTCTCTCTCTCTCTCTCTCTCTCTCTCTCTCTCTGGGCACCCTCGCTTTCATCCCTCGCACACCTTTTATTTTCTGCCACGAGGGGGAGACGAGGAGTGAGGGCGTGAGAGGCATAGTAAGCAACGCTACACAGGAAGTTTAATAATTACAACTTCGAGATCTGAGAGAATCTTCCCTAAATACTCTAAATACCTCATCCGATGTACACTCCTTAACCCTGACTCCATTCATTTCATTTTTCTTCATATTTCTTCGTTTATTTTTACCCACCTCATCAGCTGCGTCATGTGTGGGTCTAATAGATGCATGACCACCACCATCCTAGCCTCCCTTCCCCCACCAGGAATATGTAATGGCCTTGATTCGCCCTCTGGAGTCAGTGGGAATCTTGCGTGCGGGGCGGTAATGTGATGGAGGGTCATCAGTAGAGGTGTCGACGAGCCAGAGCTGCTGCAGAGTCGCTTTCGTTCCATTTATCTGAAATCTGAGTGCTCTAATGACTCCTGGCCCGCCGCCCCGTCACCGGCGATAAGTCCCCCTCGTCTCCCAACTCGTAATCGGCCACTATTCATATGCAAAGTGGAGGTCGGTCTTCCCTGCCTCCCTCTTACTTCTCTCTTCTATCTCTCCTTCCTTTCCTTCCTCCAAACACCAGGTCCTCCTGTCTTACCCCCTTTCTTACTTGCTCTTTCCTAGTCATATCTTCCTAGCCCACTTCACCTTGCATTACCTGACATTACGTTACCCTTTTCTACTTTACCTTCCCCTATACTTACCACACCAATCATTGTACGCGTACTATAGTAAATAGCTAACCTTATTTCATATATCCAAACCTATTACCAACCTCACGCCCCTTGTTACCATATACCCTCTCATCCTTCGCTATTTCTCCTATTTAACTATCTATACCCATCCCATCATTCCTTACCTAACCCCATCCAATCCTTGCCTTATCAAACATCACCCATACACCTATTTGCCATACCACTACACCTGACTAGACCTGTTGAAGCACCCTTGTTATACTTCACCTCACGTGGCACTGTTTCTACCTGGTTATTATCTGCTCTCTCCCCACTGTTACGCGCACTTCCTTGCACACCCTTCCTCTCCCCTTTGTGCCGATAGACTTGTACAAGCCAAGTTTATTTTAGTGCTTTCAACTCTCTCTTAACCGATATATTTTCCGGCCATAGAAATTTCGACTAGCCTGCTTTCCACCCTCGTACATCCTCTGGGCCTTCTCATCCCCTGTTCTTGCATTACACAACTTTTAGCTTTGTTGACCTACGTAGCTCGACCTAAAGGGAAGGACATGTTGTTAGTGAGTTTATCGTCAGTGAGATTGTGGTATATATACTTCCTCTCAGACGCATCCTTACGCAAGGTGGATGATGCGGTTATGTGTATAGTTTAGACACACACACACACACACACACACACACACACACACACACACATTTATGTTCGTACTTTAAATTACCCCGTCAACTGCAATCGTAAGTGACACAATAACGAGCAACACGTCATTACCTAGGAGAAAGATAAGGCGACTGCGCAGTTCTCCTCCAAATAATGATTCAGTTTCTCCTCGTTTCCTTCTCCTCCTTGTTCAGTCCCCCATCCTCTGACTCCACATTGTTCTCCAGTTTATCTGTTCTGTTCTTCCGATTTTCTCCCTTCTAGTAAGTCAACCAGTTAATCTTTCTCACCCTACTCTTCCTTTTCCTTTGCCTTCTACACCATACTTTTCACGTCCCTTCCTTTCTCCTCCTATCCCTTTTTCCCGATTTTTTTTCCTCCTCACACTATCAGCGCCATCACCGCTATAACACTACCACGGAAAACAACGACAATAACCCTGGGCCTACACGTCATTACTGCCGTCATTACAAACTTTCTTTCCTCCCTCGTACTTGTCGATAGTAATGGCCTACTAAAGAGAGAGAGAGAGAGAGAGAGAGAGAGAGAGAGAGAGAGTCAACACCACCAACAACTTGAGGGTCTCGGCAGCACTTATATTGCACAAGAGGAATGCGAAAAGCCACATTGAGATCGCTGCCTTTATTTTTCTCTTCCTCTTCGCATGCCTTCCTCCTCCCCTTGCTCTTCTCCCTGCTGTTTTTCTCCTGCCCGCGCTCCTGCGGTTACTCCTACATCGCCTTTTGTTTTTGCTCTTACTCCTCTTTTTCCTGTTCTTTATGCCTCTCCTCCTCCTCCTCCTCCTCCTCCTCCTTTTTTTTCTTCCTATTAGCTCATCGTCATTGTTTGTCTATCCTTATTTTCGGTTCACCCATGGTTTGTTTATTGGCGGGTCAGGGTCTGTGTTTACCTTCTTTTTCTCCTCGCTGCTTCGGGAGTTTTTAATCGCGGAATTCACCCTCTTTTTATATGTAACTCCTTCATTTTTTAAATTTTATTTGATCGTTCTCCAGGCGGGCGGTGCTGTTAAAGGAAGTTAAACAAAAAGGAAACATGGAGATAGAATGATTGGGTATTGCGTGTTTGCCCTTTTATATACTTCGTAAACGCTGTTTCTTATATGATTTCATTTTTACTATTTCCCGTTATGTTATCTTTTCTTTTCGTAGTGTCTTTATGCCTTCGAATATCTCCTCATATTTTTTTTTCTACACTCCTAGACCTGCAGCGATATTATCTTCTTTATTGATTTTTTTTTTCCTCTCCATAATTCCCTTCTAGCTGTCTGAGGAAAGGAATAGTCATGTCAGGAAAGGTCAAGGTAAAAGAGCAGTATCATCAGGAAAAGGCGGCAATTATGTACTCCTCACAGATATTTACGCGGTGCTGCAAACATGCTGTTGATAGCCTGATAACCTCGTTTTTCTCGTCGTTGTTGGTGTTGGGGGGTCATTTTGGTAGGCTAAAAGGTGGTGGTGGTGGTTACGGTATTGCTGATGTGGCTGTTGTGTTGTATTATGTTGTTGTTCCTGATGTTTATTTTGACGTTGCTTATGTTTTTTTTTTTCGATTTTGTTGTTAATTATTAATGGTGGTCACTAGTATCAGTACTACACCTATTGTAACTGTTAATGTAGAAGTTTAATTAGGATTTGGCTTCTGTATATAAAAGTAGTGTTTTTGTTAATGTTAATACAAAGTGCATATTCATGTACTATGGATTTTGTTTTTCTCAACTGTTTCACTTGCCCTTGTTATTATTATTGTTGTTTCTTGCTGTAGTAGTTGTTGTTGTTGCTGTTGCTATTGGTATGGATTCATTCGTATCAAAAGTGTCAGTAATTATATATATATATATATATATATATATATATATATATATATATATATATATATATATAGATATATATATATTTTTTGTGTGTGTGTGTGTGTGTGTGTGTGTGTGGAGGTGTTGGAAGTGGTGGTGTAAGGAGCAGTGGTGTGTTAGTTGATAGTAAGGAGGCTTTGAGGAAGAGGTAATGTCGAGAATGGTCGATGGTCGAAGCGATGGAAAAACTGAAGTAAAATTTTACCTTTGTTATGTTTCCCTTGTTTGAGGAATGTTATTTGTTTACGTAACCCTCTATTATCTTATAACCAACACGAGGCTTCTATACCATCGTATTCTCTCCTCCATTATTTACTACGGTTTAATATGCACCTCGCGCTAATCATCCTTGGTTACTAGCAATTTTTATTTCCATGTGATGCATGAATGTTGAGGTTATATAGACTTTCTTAATTGTTTTGTTGGTACATGCTGTAATTGTTACTTTTTTATTTATTTTGAGGTAATGGTGCTAGCAGATGATATGGATGGGTGGTGCTATCGGTGATGTGATACTGTTTAAGGCAGTGTTGGTAATGGTGGCGGTGATGATGGAGGGACAGACCCTTCCTCCGCCTCCCGGCCCCACCGTCGGGCCAGGGCTCGCTCCTTCAGTATTAATCATGATCAAAATGGAGATAAACGACCATTAGCGTCAAACATGCCTCCAACACCCTCCCACCATTACCACTCATCTCCGGAAACAACGCTTATCACTCAACACCACCATCATCACCATCTCAACCACTACCAACTCATTCACTACCACCATCACCAACAACATGCACCACTACCACCACTCCTAATACATCCACTAATTATCATTATAAGTGCAAGAACATCTACTCACCATCACATTACCATCAATGCCAGAACCATCTCTGTCAGAACATCCACGCACGACAATCTTTACCAATAGATCCACCAACCATCAACACAGCCATCACTACTGAAACATCAACTCACCACCTTCCACCACCAGCGGTGGACTCACCAGTGAGTCACCACCACCAGCGGTGGACTCACCAGTGAGGCACCACCACTCACCAATATATTAAATACTTAAGAAAAAGTCAAAGTGGTGCTAGCAACAAAGCCTCGTAGACGAGTATTGCTTACAATTCTATGAAAGATCTGAAGATTTGATAATGACAATAAATTGAAAATGTTTTAACTTTGATACAGGAGCGATGTCCTTCCTTCTTAGAAGCAGTCACAACCATAAAACAAATAAATTTTGATGTAGAATTATGTTACAGTTTAAGTACACTAAATATTTCAATAAGTCTTTTATTGGGATAAAGAAATTAATTATTAATTGAATATTTTAAGAGGAAAAAATGTTCCATGTATAAATGAATTGCACTCTCTTATGATTGCATATTGAGGTGGATCTTTAGCTAATCTATGAATTGTGAGTAGGAGGGGATGAAATGAGGAGGAGGAGGAGGAGGAGGAGGAGGAGGAGGGGGTGAGGAGGAGGAGAAGGAGGACGAGGAGGAGGAGGAGGAGGAGGGGGTGAGGAGGAGGAGAAGGAGGACGAGGAGGAGGAGGAGGAGGAGGAGGATGCAGGTACACAAGGGAAAGTGGCGGGGAGTCGAAAAGCATGTATGCATCGCGTTGAAATTGCCCTTTTCACAGGTGTGTACCGACGATGGGCAAAAGCGAGCATGCAAGGGGCGAAGGTGAGGGTGTTAGGTAAGGGGATGGGCACTTAAGGCTGGGCGACTATACGTACACGAACCATCCCTGCCGGCCAGACATCGTGGCAACAAAGCGGAGCAGAGGGAGCCATTGTTCCCAACACCTCAGCCTCGCCAGCCACCTCCACAAGCAGCGGGCCCACGTTGACCTTTGAACTCTGAATGGCTTGGGTACTTTTGCCACTTCCCACTAACTCTCCCCCCTCCCTCCTTCTCCCCACACCTCCCTTCTTATCCCGTTCCCTTACCCTATTCTTCCTCTCACCCACCGTGTCCTCCCTCACCTTCTTTCTCTCCTCCTCCTCCTCCTCCTCCTCCTCCTTCTCCTCTTCTTCCTCCTCCTCC